>NW_006922367.1:56542-63483 GCF_000298275.1 Orycteropus afer afer
GTTTGTTACCAAATGCTTTCTCCTTTTTGTTCTTTATAGTTGGTTTTGTGCTTATTAAACCCATATGTTTTCCTTCCTTCTACATTTGTTTAGGGGATTGTTCATTTTCTCTCTCTTTACCTAGGAGTACATTCTTGTCTCTAAATTTTCAGAACAGTGCATAATCTGAAGACATTGTCCTGTTTTCCTCTCCATTTGGAAATTTGTACCTAGCAGTTTTATTTCCTCTGATAGGTTAGTTGCTTTTGTGTGCTTATTGTCTTCCTTGGTTTTTAGAGTACAATGTTTTATGGTCTTATTTTGAGTTTCTATTTCTAATTTGGTTTTAGTGTAAGTGCCACGTATCCTGATTTTGTTGATCTCTGTTGTGGGTTCTCTATTGGAAGGACTTCCTTAAGCATTTCTTGTAGGGTTGGTCTGGTTTTTACAAAATCCCTTAATTTCTGTTTGTCTGAGAATGCCTTGATTTCTCCGTCATATTTGATGGATAATTTGGCGGATATAGGATTCTTTACTGTAAGTTCTTTTCCTTCAATGGTTTATATATGCCATCCCATTGCTTTCTTGCTTGCATGGTTTCTGCTGAATAATCAGAGCTCAACCTGTTTCATTATTATAAATAATATTTCTTTTGTCCCGGGCAGCTCTCAAATTTTTTTCTTTACTTTGGTTTTGAAGAGTTTGATTATAGTATGCCTTCGTGTTTTTCTTTTGGGATCTATGTTGTGTGGGGTTCTATGAACTTCTTGGACAAATATCTTTTCTTTCATGATATGGAAGCAGTTTTCTGTTAGCAGGTCTTCCACAATTTTTTTTTTTTCCCACCTCTTCTTGTTCTGGAATTCCAGTGAGTCTTACGTGGTTTCTTTTCATGTCATCCCATATAATTATTATGTTCTCTTCATTTCTCTTAAATCTTTGTTCTGACTCTTCTTAATACAGGTTGGTGTCCAGGGATTTGTCTTCTATTTGGGATATGTGTTCTTTAGCCAGTTCTAACCTACTCTTTTATGCTTCTACTGTGTTGTGTAATTCTGTAAGTTTGTTATTCATCTTCTGGATTCTAACTGTTGTTTTTGTATGAGTTCTGATTGCGCATTAATCTTGTTCTTTTGTTCTTGAATGCTTTTCCAGGTTCTTCCAGGGAACTGTCTATGTTGTCCTTGCTTCTCTTTGGGGTTTTCTTAGGTTCTTGTAAAGCGCTATAAACATATCTTCTAAATTCCTTCTCAGGTAATTCTGTTACCTCCTCTTCCTCCATGTTCAATGAGACCTTTGTTTGTGGTTTTGCTTCTAATGCCTTGTCATGTTTGTTTTGTTTGATATGAGGTTGCCTGTTGTTTCCTAGACATTTTGAGGTTGTCTTTAACTGTTGGTTATGTATTTATTTCTTTTATTTTGGTTTTATGATTTAATATTTTGAGAAGATAAAGCTGGTGTATTTTATTTTATTTTTTAGTTATTAATTCAGGCATGCTGGGTTGCTCTGCAGTTTTCTTTGTGATGGTGGAATCACTGTGGAATGTTGATATGGGTTTCTGTTTGTCGTTAAAGTGTTTAGAATTTGAACCGGGAGGTATTATGGTGGTTTCTTCTATTGGGTGAGTGAAGGTATTGATGGAGAAGCTTATAATGATAGAGCAGAACAAAAGCTCCCCATTGCTAGGGGCGGTTTCTAGGGCTTTGAGCGGGCTGCTAATGATGATATTGTACTGTTATTCTCAGGCCCGTAGCTTAATTTCAGCAATGACTCCAGTTGTTATGGGTCGCCACTTTCCACCAGGGTCAGGCACACTCAAAAACCCCACTCCTGAGGCCCCTCAGTGCCCAAAAGCCGACCCAAGACAACTGCCCGTCTCTGTGATCTGACACGGGAGTTCCTCTCTTGGCCTGCCTGCCCACAGCACCAACCCAGTCTGTGATCTGCTGTGATAGTTCTTTGTATCCGCCCACCCGTGGTACCAAAGATCCACTCAGTTTCAGTGGCGCTGAAGCCAGACCAGTGCCTGCTCGTAACCTGTGGTCCAAATATTACTGACAGCATTAAGTATGAGCTCCTCGTTGCCACTAAGCCGAACCAATCCTGATTGGTGACCTGCTACGGGGGCACTTCCCTGGGCCTGTCCTCTTCCAGCACCAATATTCTCTGCTTGGGTTTCAGTGGCACTGGACATGCCCATTTGCCCCTAGCCAACCCAAGTTACCAGTAAAATCATGTGCTGAAAGTAGATCCTTGGAGTGATTGCTGGTATGTTGGTGTGGTCACTGGTATGCTGGTGTGGTATGTTTTCTTCCTTAACCCAGGGAGGTCCCTGTTGGCCTTTCTTGCCTGCCGGTCGGCACTCCCCCAGGGATGTCTCCGATGGCCTTTCTTGGCTGCCTGTTGGTGCTCTGCAGGATAGATCTCCTGAGCTTGTTATTTTTTCCCCCATGTCCCTTTCTCCTTTCTAATTCTACTCCCCTGAGTTTGGTTCACTGTGACTCAATGAGCTGTTCAGAGTACCTGAATCCTTAATTCAAACTGCTGTACTTAGTTTGTCAAGCACTAAGATGCTAGAGGGAATTAGCATGGTGATTACTGGTGAGACTCCATTTTGAACTCTTACCTATTTTCTACTTTTTGCAGATGTGGGGAAAAAGAAAAAAACGAGACTTGTGCAATGTCACATGTCTGTTGACAGGAAGAACCAGGATTTAGCTCATGTCTGCTTTTCTGTAAAGCCTGTGCTCTTTTCATTAAGATATGCTGTAGTTTTGGAAAGCAAGCAAGGCAATGAACAATCATTCTTCTTTTTTGGTGGTAGTAGGTCCCCCTTTTCTGCTCACTTCTCTCTTCTTTCTGATTCAAGTCCTGATTCTGTCACTAATTAATTATGTGACTTGTTTCATTTTCCTTAACTGTAAAATTTGTGTAGTTCACAATCCACTTTGAAGAATCATTGTGAGACTCCAGTAGGTTATATATAAAGCAGTGATGTGTAGTCAGCAAAGTCTGACTATGAAACATACCAGGTTCCCCCAAAGACTTTTCCTTTGGAATCATCAGGAATATGTTTGGCCTCTATTTTTGGAGAGCAGAGAGGGAGAAAACATCCTTGGAAGCAATTTTTAAATTTTTATTGCTTTGAAATAGAAACATTTTACCTTCACATCACTGAAATCCTTTTGATAGGCATTTCATTTTCAAATGATATTTTTTGCATAATGATGGCTTTTTGGTTATTGTTATTTTCCAACAGAGATCAGGCAGAGACTAAATTGTTTTAGACAGCTCTTTGCAGAAATCATGGAACATCAGCACCTTCTTCCTAGATATTTCCAACTTTGTCTTGTTTTCTCAGTGGGTTTGAGTTAGGGTAGTTTTCACGGGAACTATCTATTTAATTAGAACAGTGCATGCAAAGATGTACTGAATCTACAACACATTTTTTTCTGTTTTTCTACCGTCCTCCATCCTCTTTTACTTGACCAATTTTTTAAAACCATCTTTGTTGAAAAGGAAATAAAAATAAATGTTTTCTTCTTACATTTTTTCTCTTTTTTTTTTTTAACTTAGAAATGTCACCTGTTGCTGCAGGTTCTTGAGTCTTTGAAGAATATTAATCAGCATCACAGTTGGAAGAAGAGTGATCTAGGGCAATAAAACTTAAAGGTTTCCTTGTCACTCTAATTTCCCTTTTTTTTTTTTTTCCATTAAGGAAAAAAGTGTTTGATTTTCCTTTCCATAAGAAACAAGGGTTAAATTTAAGACATTGTGAATATTTTGAAGCAGAAGATAGTGAAAACAAATGGAGAGAATCAGTAGTCCTTAATCCTTTGGTCCCTCAGTTATGTCCTTTTCTTAACTGTGTCTCCATTCTTCTCTCTCTCTCTCCCGCCCCCTTCCCAAGGTTATAACAGATCCTAGCAATGCGTGGCTGGCATTGGACTCTGCTTATTGCCAGGGAATGGGGATTTGGGACTCCTGTTTCTACACTTTGATTGGCAAGGATGATGGTATAACTATTAAATTCTAGCCACTGCTTTTAAAACTTTCATCCTCCTTTTTTTTTAACAGATGCAGAAACTGAGGTTTTGATGAGTAACCTCTGTATGACATCTGAACTCTGAGTTCATGCATATAGTGAGGGGAATAGCTGGGATTGGAACCCAGGTGTCTCTGATTCTAAAATCTTGATTAATAGCAATGGATTACAGTACTTCTCTTAGTTAACAATTATTACCATGAATTAAGGGTTCAAAGATGACCAAGCTGCTGTCCTTTGCCTGTCTTAGTTATATGGAATGGTTTTAGCAAGCAGAAATTTATTCTCTAACATTTGAAAAGGCTACAAGTCTGAATCCAGAGCACCAGTTCTGTCTAGGGGAAGGCTTTCTTTGTCTGTCTGCTTTGGAGGAAGGTCTTTGTCTCCTTTCAACATTTGTGGGTCTGGTGTTCCTTGGAGATCTCCATGTGTCCTGGCATCAGTCTTTCACTGGGTCTAGGAGGTTCCCCACCACAGGGACCCTGGGTTGAAAGGATGTGTTCTGCTCCTGATTCTTCTTTTTTGGTGGTAGTAGGTCCCCCTTTTCTGCTCACTTCTCTCTCCTTTTATCTCTTGTAAGATAAACAGTGATGGAGGCTATAACCCAGGGAAACTCCTCTTAGATTGGATCAGGACTGTGACTTGATTAAACGTGTTGCATCCCATACTAATCCTCTTACAACTGATTGGCTGATTATATCAGATCACATTGTGGGAGATGATTACACTATTATATAACTATATATTATGTAACTGCCAAATTACATAATTACATAACTGCCAATGAAAATCATGGCCCAGCCAAGTTTACATATTTTGGGGACACAAAATTCAATTCATGACTATTTTAAGTTGCCATTAGTTTAGCTGGAGGAAACATTCATGCAATCTAATTAGAAGACAGTATGATAACTTTCATAGGTTTATGTGAAAAACTATTATTCTGATTACCTAGTGCTGCTCTGACAAGAATATACCACAAATGGGATGACCTTAACAAACAGAAGTTTATTTTCTCACAGTTTGGAGGCTTTACATCCAAGTTCAAAGTGCCAGGCTCTAGGGGCTGGGTGAAAGCCCCTCAACTTTGGGGTCCAGCTCTGCCTCCTGCTCCTGGCCCACTGGAGCTAGAGGCATTTCTTCACTCAGACAGCTGTTGGCTGCTGAGGCTGAGAAGCCCCAAGGTTGACAAGTAAAAAGGCACAGTCCTGATATTACCAAACCAACACAGCAGGCCGTTAACTTAAGTCTATTGTAAGTCCCAAGGTTGGCAGAGCATATTAGGCTGCTGAGCAACTACACGGCTACATGCAGGGTCTAAGCGTGCCATAGGCTAGGGACCATTCCCCAAGGCTTCTGCTTATATACAGGATGCAGACCACATACCCAAAGCAGCTACTCAGCTGCTTGTGGTAGATCCCTCCATGGAGTTGATTGCCAGTCTCATCATGGGGAATAACTACCACCAGCTGACCAGCCACTCAGCCAGGCCCAGCCAAGTTGACACACCAACTGAACTACCACAATTCCACCCCTTGTCAACTTGGCATCTGTACAGATATCTCACACTGGGTGGATCCAGTCCCCTGGTTCCTCTAAATGGCACTCTCACCTCCTTGGCCTGGTGGCCCCATTCCTCTCCCTCTTGTCATGACAACCCTGCCCCCTCACTCTTGGGTGGCAGCTATGGCTCCATTCCACTGGTTCACATGAACAAGCAGCCCCACACTCCAGAACCAAGGTGGTGAAGTTCTAACTCTTTGAAACCTAGGGGGCTATGGTGGTTCCTCCCCCAAAGGCCATGGTCCTACCTTTAAGGCTGAGGCAGCTCTACTTCCATTTCCTTGGTCTCTCTGCTTCTGCTGATTAATGCCTGAGGGCAACCCATTCCACCGGAAATCTTTCTGCCCAAAGGACATTTAGCTTTCTTACTCCTGGGCTGGTCAACCTGCTACTCCATTTTAAGCCAGTCTCTCCTACCAATTAATGCCTGAAGGCAACCCACTCCACCAGGAAACTGCCTAACCAAAGGCATCAAGCTTTCTCCTCCCGTGAGCTGGTAAAGCTGTCGCTGTCTCTTGCCAGTTCTCTTGGCTCTGTTCTTGCCATCTCTCATGCCAGTCTCTGGGCTCTGCTCCTGCTGTCTCTCATGCCGGTCTCTTGCTCTGCTCCTGCTGTCTGTCACGCCGTCTACCGGGGTCTCTCTGCGAGGGTTTGAGTCACGGACGCACTCCACTCCTGTTTCCACATTTTAGGCATCTGTCAGAGCAGTACCCCACTCTCTCAGTACCATATTCTGTTCTGGTTACCTTGTACCACTCTGAGAAGAATGTACCACAGATGGGATGGCCTTAACAAACAGGAGTTTATTCTCTCACTGTTTGGAGGCTTTCAGTCCCAGTTCAAAGTATGTGGTGCTTATGTTTTTGTGTCAACTTGGCTGGGCCTGGCTGAGTGGCTGGGCAGCTGGTAGTATAATTCCGCATGATGAGACTGGCAATCATCTCCATGGTGGAATCTACTATGAGCAGCTGAGTAGCTGCTTTTGGGTATGTGGTCTGCTTCCTGAATATAAGGAGAAGCTTTGAGAATGGTCTCTGGCCTATGGCATGCTTGGACCCTGCATGTAGCCGTGTCATTGTTCAGCAGTCTGCTATGCTCTGCTGACCTTGGGACTTACAATGGACTTAAGTTAATGGCTTGCCATGTGGTTTGGTAACATCACGACTGTGCCTTTTTACTTGTCAACCTTGGTGCTTCTCAGCCTCAGCAGCCAGCAGCTGTCTGAGTGAAGAAACACCTCTAGCTCCAGTGGGCCAGGAGCAGGAAGCAGAGCTGGACCCCAAGGTCGAGGGGCTTTCACCCAGCCCCTAGAGCCTGGCACTTTGAACTTGGACTTAAAGCCTCCCAACTGTA
>NW_006922367.1:63955-67561 GCF_000298275.1 Orycteropus afer afer
ATGCCGTTTATTATGTTGATGAATGTCCCTTCTATTCCTATTTTTCTGAGAATTTTGATCAGGAATAGATATTGGATTTCATCAAATGCCTTTTCTGCATTGATTGATATGATCATGTGGTCCTTTTCCTTTGTTATATTTATGTGATGGATGACTTTGATTGTTTTTCTAACGTTGAACCATCCTTGCATATCTAGTATGAACCCTACTTGATCATAATGTATTATTTTTTTGATAGGTTGTTGGCGTCTATTTGCTAGGATTTTGTTGAAGGTTTTTGCGTATATGTTCATGAGGGATATTGATCTGTAGTTTTCCTTTTCAGTTATGTCTTTGCCTGGTTTTGGTATCAAGGTTATACTTGCTTCAGAAAATGAATTTGGGAGGATTCCATCCTTTTCTGTGTTCTGAAATAGTTTGAGTAGGATTGGTGTCAGTTCTGCTTTGAACGTTCAGTAGAATTCTCCACTGAAACCATCTGGGCCAGGGCTTCTTTTGTTGGTAATTTTTTTATGATGTGTTTAATTTCTTCTTTTGTTAGGAGTCTGTTCAAATTTTCCACCTTAATCTTTGTTAGTTTAGGTAAATAGTATGTTTCTAGAAATCTGTCCATTTCTTCTAGATTTTCAAATTTGTTGGAGTATGCTTCTTCGTAGTATCCTGATATTATCCTTTTAATTTCTGTTGATTCTATTGAGATGTTGCCCAATTTGTTTCTTATTCGTGTTATTTGCATTCTCTCCCTCTTTACATTTGTGAAATTTGCCAGTGGTTTGTCAGTTTTATTAATCTTTTCAAAAAACTAACTTATTTCTGCTTTATTTATTTCTGCTCAAATCTGTATTGTTTGTTTTCTTCTGGTGGCTGTAACCTTTTATTGCTGCTCTTCTTCTAATTTTTGGAGGTGTTGATTTTGGCTCATTCTTCTTTTTTGATGTGTGCATTTATTGATATAAATTGGACTCTGATCATTGCTTTTGCTGTGTCCCAAAGATTTTGGTATGTTGTATTTTCATTCTCATTTGATTTGAGGAATTTTTTAATTTCATTTTTTATTTTTTCTTTTGTGCAATCATTTTCAAGGAGGTTGTTATTCAGTTTCTATGTGTTTGCTCTTTTTCAGTTCTCTTTCTATTGTTGATTGCTAATTTTATAGCATTGTGATTGGAGAAGATGCTTTGCAGTATTTCAGTGTTTTTAAATGTATTAAGGCTTACTTTGTGGCATAGCATATGGTCTTTCCTGGAGAATGTTCCATGTGCACTGGAAAAGAGTGTATATTGTGCTTTTGTTGGGTGAAGTACTCTGCAGATGTCCACAAGTTCAAGTTGGTGAATTACATTGTTCAGTTCTGCATTTTTGTTGAGTTTCTTTCCAGTTCTTGTGTTTTTGATTGAAAGTGGTGAAAGTGGTATACTAAAGTCTCCTAGTATGATTGTCTACCACTCGTTTGTCAGTTTGTCATGCTGTGGTGGCTTTCATGTTGCTGTGAGCCTGGGGGCTATGCCACTGGGTTACCCATGGTGGACAGGTTTCAGCAGAGCTTCCCGAGTAAGACAGACTCAGAAGAAGCAAGGGGCCTTCTACTTCTTAAAGAATTGGACAGTGAAAACCTTATGAATAGCAATGGAACACTGATATAATGGACCAGGCAGTGTTTCATTTTTTTGTATATAGGATCCCTATGAGTCAGAGTTGACTCGACGGCACATAATAACAGCTGTGACTGTGGAGTCATCTATTTGTCTTTTCAGTTCTGTTAAAGTCTGATTTATGAATTTGGGGCTCTTTCACTGAGTGCATAAATATTTATTATGGTTATACACTGTTATTCAGTTGGTCCTTTAATCATTATATAATGTCCTTCCTTGTTTCTTATGGTAGTTTTTGTCTTAAAGTCAATTTGATCAGAAATTAATATTTCCATTCCTGCTCTTTTCTGTTGCCATTTGCTTGATGTATCTTTTTCCAACCTTTGATTTTTAGTCTATTTTTGTCTTTGTCTCTAAGGTGTGTCTCTTGTAGACAGTATATCGATAGGTTATGTTTTCTTATCCAGTCTGCAGCTGTCTGTCTCTTGAGTGGTGCATTTAATCCATTAGCATTCAATGTCATTATCGACAAGTATGAATTGGTTGCTGTCATTTTGTTATGTGTTTTTTCATGGTGTTCCTGATTTCTTTGTTCCATATAATTTTCTGTGCTGAGCTCATGTTTATGAATTGTTATCATTTCCTTT
The DNA here is from genome assembly GCF_000298275.1 of Orycteropus afer afer. NCBI lineage: Eukaryota > Metazoa > Chordata > Mammalia > Tubulidentata > Orycteropodidae > Orycteropus > Orycteropus afer. The sequence goes on from NW_006922367.1 coordinate 66,195, forward strand.
GTTGCTATTATTTTAATATTTGCTAAATATTTGTTCTTGTCCTCTTTTTTATTGTGATGTGAAGGTTTATCATTTTTCTTTGAGGTTACCCTGTGATTTATAATTTTCTTCCAAAGTTTAGAACACTCTGTTCTATCTTGCAATTGTCTTGACTTGCTCACCATTTAGAAGTTCTGTTGTTTTTCGAGTTGCGTAACTACAGAATTTTTTCCCTCTTTTTGGTTCGTGGTTGTCTTTATTTGCCAGTTGATGTCTCTGGTTCCCTGTTTACAGTCTTGTAGGCTTCTTTACTTTAGATTCTTCCATAACTGGGTTAATTTCTGGGTTATGGCATCATGTGTGTTAATGGTTGGTTGTTGTTTGCTGTTGTTGGTTCTATTTCCAAATTACTCCCTTTAGCACCTGTTGTAAGGTTTATCTGATTTTAACAGATTCCTTTAATTTCTGCTTATCTGGAAATGTCCTAATTTCACCATCATATTTGAGGGACAATTTTCCCAGGTATATAATAATTGGTTAGAAATTTTTCTCTTTCAAGGTTTTATATATACCATGCCATTGGCTTCTCGCCTACATGGTTTCTGCTGAGAAATCAGAGCTTAGTCTTATTGGTTGCCCTTTGTATGTAACTTTTAGTTTTTCCCTTGCTGCTTTTAGGATTCTTTCTTTGTTTTTGGTTTTGGTGAGTTTGATGATGCTATGTCTTGGTCATATTCTTTTGGAATCTATCCTGTTTGTAGTTCATTGGACTTTTTGAATGGATATATTCTCATCTTTCGTAATATCAGGGAAATTCTCTTCTAAAAAATCTTCAACAATTTTCTCTGTGGTTTTCTTTTTCTCTTCCTGTTCTGGAATTCCAATGACACATATGTTATTCCTTTTGATTGTATCCCACATGAACCTTAGGCTTTCTTCATTTTGTTTTGATCTTTTTTCTGATTGATCCTTTCTAAAGAAGTATTGAGGTATTTGTCTCCCATCTCAGTAATTACGTTTTCCATGATTTGATTCTACTCTTTTGGCCGTTCAGTGTGTTATCTAGTTCTGAAAATTTAGTATTAATCTTTTGAATTTTTTCTGTAGATTTTGTATCATTTCTAATTTTTCATTTATTTTGTCATTTTCTTCTTGTATTCCAAAATTGTTCTAGGGTCTTGCCTGTGTTTTCCTTAATTTTGTTAGTGTTTTCCTTGATCTGTCTCTCAATCCATTGAAGGTACCTAAATATAATTCTTCTTAATTTCTTAGCACTGAGTTCCAGTGCTGCTTCTTCCTCCAGGATATCTTCTAGGTCTGTATCCTAGTCCCTTGTTTCTACTGCTGTATCTTGCTTCTTTGTGTGGACTCTGATGGTCTGTTGTCTC
>NW_006922367.1:67661-77735 GCF_000298275.1 Orycteropus afer afer
CTTCTTTGTGTGGACTCTGATGGTCTGTTGTCTCTTGAAACATTGTGATGTTTTGTGTTCATATTTAATTGGTGATTACATGTTGGAGTGATTCACCAAAGATTTTTGTTTCCTTTGATTTGTTTGGATATATCTGAGTAAGAAGAGACTGTTCTCTGTTTGCTCTTGGCAGCACTTAAGCACTCACGGTCTCCTTTCCAGTTGTCAGCCTCCTGGATGTCTGTGCTGTCTTTGGCAAGGGGAGCCTATTCTTAAGTCCCTGGAACTGAATGAGAATGCTGTCCTTTTAAATATCCAAAATGGCCACTGCTTGTAAATATTCGAAATGGCTGCGCCCAGCTACTGCTTGTAAACATTCAAAATAGCTGTGTCCTCCAGACAGTTGAAAGTCCACAGCTCAGTTTGTTTCCTTCTTTGCTGTTTTCCTTTTCTGTCGTCAGCTACCCGTGTTGTAGTCTGTGCAGACCTTGGTGAGCATGGCTGATTTTTAGGTTTATTCCCATGTCCTAACACCCCTTGGAAATATTCAGTCTGTCTACATTGTCAGGACAGCTGACAGTCTGCAGTTCTTTATGTCACCTTACAGTTTTCATCCAGGGACTTCTACTAGTTGACATGTAATCCACTTCTGTATCCTTCCTTTCAAAGCTCAGGACTCCAGAATTATCTTTTGTATCTCTGTCAATTGGTTTCCCTTTTCTTTGTTGAAGAGAGTCTATGTAGCTTGTCTGCTTATTCCACCAGCTTAGTGGAAGTCCCATGGCACCTGATCCTTGACTGCTACTTCCACTGGTGTTTATTGTGGAACCAAGTTATATGAAATCTTTGACAACTTTAATATTTTCTCCATTTATTGTTATGCTGCCTATTGGTCCAGTTGTGAGGATTTTCATTTTCTTTATGTTGAGGGGTAATCTATACTGCAGAATGTAGTCTTTAATCTTCATCTGTAAGTGTCTCATGTCATCTTCACTTTCAGCAAACGGTGTTGTGTCATCTGCATATTGCAAGTTACTGATGAGTCTTCCTCCAATCCTGATGCCTCATTCTTCTTTATATAGTCCAGCATCTCAGATTATTTGCTCTACGTACAGGGTAAATAATTATGATGAAAGGATACCACCTTGATGCACTCATTTCCTGATTGTAAACCATGCGGTATCCCCATGTTCTTTTCGAACAACAACCTTCTGGTCTATGTACAGGTTCCTTATGAGTACAATTAAGTGTTCTGGAATTCCCATTCTTTTCAGTGTTGTCTATAATTTGTTATGATCTACATAATTAAATGCTTTTGCATAGTCAATAAAACACAAATAAAATGGCATTCTTTGCTTTCAGCCAAGCTCCATGTGATGTCAGCAATGATTTCCCTCATTCCACGTCCTCTTCTGAATCCAGCTTGGATTTCTGGAAGTTCCCTGTCAATATACTGCTGCATTAGTAGGCCATTAAATATTCTTAAGCCATAGAATGTCATAATGTGGTCTACTGAGACCTCATCACTAGAGATTAGATTGGATTAGATTGGAAGAGGAAGAAATTAGCATCAGGGAAACCTTTGATGAGGCACCAGACAAGATAAGAAATAGTGAGGAACTCAACTAAGGCTGCAGTGATAGCATGGCAATGATAGAATAGATTTAAGAAGTTAGTTGGAATTGACAGATGGAGGAAGAATTATGAGTGAGTTTAAGATTTTTTAGTATAGGCAGCTGTAAGAATGTTGCTGTCATTTGTTGAGATAAGTTATTCAAGAAGAAGACCAAGTTGAGGATGGAAGACATAATTAATTTGCTTTTTACTCATGTAAACATTAAATTGCTTCTGGGATTTAGTGAAGAAAAATGTCCAATAAGCTCATACTCATGATTTACATTTTCATTTGACTAGAAATAGATATATGAGTCTAGAGCTCCTCAGAGGGGCCCAGATTAAAAATACAAATTTGTGCATCATCAGCAGAGAAGTAAGTAATTGAGTCAGTGAGAGTAGGTGAGATCACAGAGGGAAATAAGAGTTGAGGACAACCTTTGTATATTACCTACTCATCTTACCTGGCTTGGTTATCTAAAAATAGATTGAAATGGGTGGACTATTGTGGAATGACTAATTACTCCAAATATAGAAAGATCCCTCTATAGCCCTAACAACTGGGAATATCATAGCCCAGCATTACTTTGTGACCAACTGATCTGACCACCAAAACAACTTTCTGTAGCCTTATGGAACTCTTTTGAAACCAAGTAAGTGTCTGGATTTCCTTTCTGAGTTTATGATTACATTTATATACTCTACAAAAGAGATCCCTTTCTTTTGTCCTAGAATGAGGCGATGGGGAAGGAAGCTTAGTTTTCTTGTTTTCCAGGTATTTGGAGCTTTTAGAAATGAAAATTTTTGCAAGGGGTAGGTCCAGTATAATTCCTGGCTTGTTCTATTATTTAGAAAGACATTATTATTTACAAAGAAGTTAGAAACATGTCAGTCTGAGTTATTCCAAACAAATATTAATGAAATAGGCCCTCTCTTAATATACATGCAACACTGGAAGCCCTCACTTGTCTATACCAAGAAATTTGGAAGACAGTTATCTGGCCAGCTGACTGGAAGAGATCCTTATTTATGCCCATTCCAAAGAAAGTTGATCCAGCAAAATGTGTAAGTTATTGAACAATATCATTAATATCACATGCAACTGCAAGTAAAATTTTGCTGAAGATAATTCAAAAACCGTTGTAGCAGTCAATACAGGAACTGTAACTAATTCAAGCCAGATTGAGAAGTGGACATGGAATGAGAAATATCATTTCTGATGTCAGATGGATCTTGGTTAAAAGCAAAGAATACCCAAAAGATGTTTACCTGTGTTTCATTGACTGTACAAATGCATTCAGCTGTGGATCATGACAAATTATGGGTAACATTGAGAAGAGTTGAAATTCCAGAACACTTAATTGTGCTCATAAGGGACCTGTACATAGACTAAGAGGCTGACATTTAAGCAGGACAGGGGGATACTGCATGTTTAAAATCAGGAGGGATGTGAGTCAGGATTATATCCTTTCACCATACTTACTCAATCTGTATGCTGAGCACATAATCTGAGAAAATGGACTGTATGAAGAATAACATAGCATCAGGATGACAGGAAGACTCATTAATAACCTGCCATGTGTAGAGAGTATAGCAGGGATTGTGGGGCTGGTGTGGGATCAGGCAGTGTTTCGTTCTGCTGTGCATTGGGTTACTATGAGTCTGAAACGACTTGACGGCACTTAACAACAACAACAACATGTGTAGATGACACAACTTTGCTTACTGAAAGTTAAGATGACTTGAAGCGTTCAATGATGAAGATCAAAGACTACATCATTCAGTATGGATTGTACCTCATCATAAAGAAATAAAAACTCACAACTGAATCAATATGCAACATTATGTTAAACAGATAAAAGACTTAAGTTGTTAAGGTTTTCATTTTACTTGAATCCACAATCAGTGTCCATGGAAGCAGCAATTAAGAAATCAAATGACATACTGCATTGGGCAAATCTGGTGCTATGGAACTCTTTAAAGCATTTAAAAGCAAAGATGTCAGTTTGTGGGCTGAGGTGTACCCAGTCCATGGTGTTGTCAGTTGCCTCATATGCATACAAAAGCTGGTCAATGAGTAAAGAAAACTGAAGAATTGATGCCTTTAAATTATGATCTTGGTGAAGAAGATTTATAGCTTGAGAAGTCCTTACTTACCATGGACTTTCAGAAGAGGGAACAAATCTGTCTTGGAAAACGTAAGTACCACCAGAATGCTCTTTAGATGCAAGAATAGAGAGATTTTATCTCACTTGGGACGTGTTATCAGGAGGGACCATTCCGTGGAGAAGGACATCATGCTTGATAAAGTAGAGGCTCAACAAAAAAGAGGAAGACCCTCAGTGAGGTGGATTGACTCCAATAGTGGGCTAAAACATAGCAATGATTGTGAGGATGGTACAGGACCAGGCATTGTTTCATTCTATTGTAAGTGGGATCTCTATGAGTCATCAACTCTAGGGCACTTAACAGCAACAGCAACTGTTTACATAAAGATATTTGTGCATGCAAATGTTAGGTATTCAATGAAATTGGTTGTGTTGGAGGTCTTAGAAATGAAAAATCTTTCCATCTCTGATATTAGATGAAGTCATGAAGTTATTACCCCATTTCATTATTCAGAAGAATTGGAGAAGTGAAATGAAAATTAGCATTTTATCTGATGTTTGTAAACAGATCCCATCGCCTTTGCTAAGAGTTAAGTGAGATTCCAGGATTTACATTATATGTTCATGTTTATAATTTAAAGGTGTGCCTAACCCAAGCCATGGTATTTTTGGTCTCCTCATATTCATGTGAAAGCTGGAAAATGAATAAGGAAGACTGAAGGAGAATTGATAGCTTTGAGTTATGGTGTTGGTGAAGAGTACTGAAAGTACCATGGACTGCCAAAAGAACTAACAAATCTGTCCTGAAAAAGTGTAGCCAGAATGCTCCTTGGAAGAGAGAATGACCAGACTTCGTTTGACAATGTTGTCAGAAGGCTCCATTCCCTGGAGAAGGATATCATGCTTGGTAAAGTGGAGGGTCAAGGAAAAAGGGGAAGGCCCTCAATGAGATGGATTGACACAGTGGCTGCAATGATGGCCTCAGGTATAGCAAGGATTGTGAGGCTGGCACAAGACTGGGCAATATTTTGTTCTGTTGTACATAGTATTGCTATGAGTCTGAACGGACTGGACAGCACCTAACAACAACAAATAAAAGAACAATCGACCATTCAGAACCAAAATGGCAACATTTGTTTTAAGGACAAAATCTGAGGGCAGGAAGGGTCAGGAAAGAAGGAGGAACGGAAACCGGAAGTAAAAAGAGGAAGTGGAATGAGTGATGTTACATTGTGGGGATTGCAATCAGTGGCATCAAACAAAACATGTATGAATTTTTAAATTAAAATCTGATTTACTCTGTAAATGATGATCCAAATCACAATAAGAAGTTAAAAAAAAAATTCCAGCAAGAAAAGCCTGACAACCTACTTCAGAATATTAGCCAATGCAAAGTATGTGTGTCACAATATTCCAGTTATGGGGATGGTGCAGGACCAGGCAGCTTTTTGTTGGGTTATGCATGGAATAGCCATGAGTCGTGGGCCTACTGGATGGCAGCTAATGACAACAGTTTTGTTGGTTATAGGAGACAGTGTTGCAGCGTGGAAAGAGCATAGGCCCTGGGTTTAAATCCATGTTTTACCATTTCTTTGCTGATTGAGTTAGACAAGATACTCAACTGAACATTTTTTTTTTTTTAATGGGGACAATAATAGCCACGGTTTCTTGGGATTCTTAAGAAGATAGAGTTAGTGAATGTAAAATGCCAAGGTAAACATGCATAGTATCAATCCTGTGTTCCTTCTTCACTCTAATATCGATTAAGCCAGCATTTTCAAAAGTATGTTCCATTTAACCCCAGTCCCTCAAGATACTTTTTCCAAATAAAGCGATCATTGGTCAACTCACTTGTGAAATGCTGCATACTACTGTAGTTCACTCTTGGTGAGTTACAGTAGACGTTAACATATTTAAAGGTGCTGAGAACCCACCACCCACGGCAATGCAGTTGATTCTGATTCATAGTAACCTAGTAGGACCGAGTGGAACTGCCCTATGTGTTTCTAAGGCTATATAAATATTTACAGAAGCAGCAGCTAGTAAGTTCTAACTACTGACCTTTTGGTTAGCAATCCAATGCTTTAACCACAGCACCACCAGAGCTCCCTAATGGTGCTGAGAAGGCCTGACTTAAACAAACCAATTCAACTTTTTTTAAGCCATTGTTTTTCCAAATTAATTTTGTCATTTTATTTATTTATTTATTTTTGTGTGTGTGTCTTGGAACACCTGTTAACAGCTCATGTTTTTGATGGGATACATTTTGGAAAAAATGAGTTTTGTAGTCTATGATAATCACATGGACTGGAAATGACACTAAAAACAAAAAAGAAACACACCATTGAGTCGGATCCGACTCATAACGACACCTCCTTGGGTTTCTGAGGCAATATCACTACGGAAGTAGATTGCCCAACTTTCCTTCCTAGGAGTGGCTGGTGGGTTTGAACCACCAGCCTTCTGGTTAGTAGTCTAATGCCTTAGGCACTAGCCCACCAGGGAAATAACACTAGTAAGGTTAAAAATTTGGAAATTTGTATATTGTAGTGGATAGGATTAAAGTTAAGGAGAACTGAATTTTAATTGCATTTTTGCCATTTATAGCTGTTATGCTTGCTTTTTTTTTTTTTGCCATTTTTAGCTGTTATGCCCCTGAAGTAGTTTCTATAGGTCTCATTATTCTCATATATAAAATCTGCTTCACTAGCTTGCTAAAGAATTCATGGGAAAATATTTGTATAAAACAGTTTGGAAAATTTAAAATACTATATCAGTGCAAGGTGGTATTATTACTACTCCAGGGAAAAGATTTATAGGAGCAGTCAACACAGAATAGGGAGTCTAGAAGTTGAGATGTGGTACTTTCTTTTCCATTGAGCAGGCTTGGACCCATTGGCTGCCCGTGTAAAATTATTTTCAACTTCTGTTTTTAAAGTAATTTAACTAATTCTCAGATAAATGTGCCTGGATGTCAAAATTGCCATCTTTTGTCTAGTTTCTTATACTTGCTCACTGAAGCCATTTCCCACTATGGTGTGTAGTTTAGCATCATATAGCTGTCTACGCCTGTTGCTGAATACTCAATTCTGAATTGTATTATGAGGCACAATGGAAAAGAAAATTATTATGATTAAATTAGTGGACTATAATTAGTAGGTTTATAAGGCACTCTGGTGGTATAGTGCTTAAGGCATTTGGCTGATAACCAAAGGTCAGCAGTTCTAATCTACCAGCTGCTCTGTGGAAGAAAGATGGGGCAGTCTACTTCCGTAAAGATTTACAGCTTGGAAACCCAATAGGAGTTTCTCTGAGTTGGAATTGAGTTGATGGCAGTGAGTTTGGAATTAGTAGGTTTAATGCTTAGTCTTCTCATACAATTCAACTTTCTTTCTGTCCACCTGAAATATATTTCTTTTCTGTTAGTAGACTTTAAACAAAGGAGTGTTGCTTTCAAATTAAACACTATGTAAAGGATGAGAAATATCTTGAGTTACTATTTCAATAGTATTTTTTCCTATTTTTTTTATTATTAATGGAGAAAGTTATGTAACTCATATTCTTACTGTGTCTAGAAAAACTTTTATTGTACTCAAATAAACTTTGAGAGTGTATAAGGATTAAAATGTTTTCTCTAGTTTTAAGATAAGTATTTTACATAACAGATAACTTGACCTCAGCATTGTAATTATTAAACTTTTCTATCTTTGAAAATAAAAGTGTCTCAGTTGTGATTTCTGCTATTGTATGTGAAAATTTTAGGTCTCTCTTCTGTCATAGAACTCTAGATAGCTTTAAACAGACATTGGTGGTTTTGTGTTTGCTGTTTAAATACTGTGAATACTCATTTTCTAGTTCCACAGAGACTCTGTTTTTAAGGAAGTCTTTTTCAATATATGAAATATTGTTCCAGGAATGGTCACAGGGGACTTCAAGCTCAATCGGCATAACACACTACACAAAAACATTGTTCCTCACCCTACTTTGACGAGTAGCTACTGGGATCTTAAAAGCTTGAAAGCAGCCATCTAGAGGCAATGATGGGTCTCTCCTCGTCCATAACAAGGAATAATAAAGAAAACCAAAGATTCATGGAAACAATTAGTCCAAGGGACTGGTACACCATATGCACCATGAGATCCTCAGCCTTTGTGACTATGAGACCAGAACTAGATGGTGCCTGACTACCACTGTCAACCACTCGCAGGGGAATCTATGTAGGAGATCCTGGATAGAATAGGAGAACAATGTAGAACAAAATTCAAAATCATAATAAATAAATAAATAGATAGATAGACAGACAGACAGACAGACCGACCAGGTTTGCTGGTCTGATAGAGCTTGGTGGAACCCCTGAGACTGTGACCCCTAGCTGCCCTTCAGATCTGGAATTGAATGAACCTACTTCTGTGGCTGCCAGCCAAACAAAAGACAGGCATATGAATTGAACATTTACATTAGGTACATACACTTCCTGGAGAGATCAATCATGGGAGAATAGAAAGGCTGTGTGTACACAGGGAGACAGTTGGGGGTTCAGGAGTGCATGGGATGGAAGGACACAGTGAAGAGGTAACTATGGGGAGGAAGTGGGAAGAGAGCTGTTGCATTGTGGTAAATTGCAGTCAATGTCATGAGATAAAGTATATGTGAGCTGTTGTATGGAAAATGAATTTGCTCTGTAAACTTTCACCCAAATCACAATAAAAATTTATATATATATAATATTCCTGGCAATAGAGATAAACTTCATACTTCCTCTAAACTACTTCTCCCTTTACTTAATTACAAAGAGATTTGTGGCACAACTTTGCAGAAAATGTTCTGTGCCCTTTAATATTTTTTTTCAGGCAAGAAGTTCTCATTTTGTCCTTAAAATAAATCATATCTAAGGGGTTTTAAAAATAAAACCAGTAACCTAGCCTTATTATTCACTACAGAAAAAGTCTTAAAGACATTGGAAGTAGCATTTTGTAAATTGAATTTGATTGTCAAGAGTTCTATTTCTTTAAAAATAAATTTTGAGAAAATATGTGGTAGGCTTTAATTTTTACTTTCTATTACAGTATTGTTCCAGAGAGCATATTAAAATGTCATACTGATTTTTTTTTTGTCACATTGATTTTGATACTTGAAGTCTGACTTCCTCTTTAAGGGTTATTATAAACCATATTTAGAATCATTCAAATGCCAAAATGAACTTAGTCAAAAGCTATGTGGTTTTATATTGAGCTTACTGATAATTGTGTCTTCTTTTGTCAGAGAGATCACAGTAATGAAAACCATGTTCCACATTTTACATACATAATTAGGTGAGATTACCAGATACTGATGTTAAGAGCACATAAACGGGAAAAAGCAAAAATTAGATGCTTCATTGAAAAATACTAGAACCAGTTAGCTTTGTCAAAAACCATATGGTCAGGTATACCAAAACCAAACCATACTCACTGCCATCAAGCCAATTTTGAGTCATAGAGATCCACATTGGGTTTCCACGGCTGTGAATCTTTATGGAAGTAGCCTTATCTTCCTCCCACAGAACATCTGTTGGGTTTGAACCACTGACTTCCTGGTCAGTAGTCATATGCCTTATCTGCTGTGCCACCAGAGCTCCTTATGACCAAGTAAAGGGAGAAAAATATATTTTGACCATGAACTGACTTCAAATCATATAATAATGGAAAGAAACAGCAAGATGGTCCCATCTTGGTGTTTTCTTAGGGTTTAGATAACAGCAGAAAATACCTTGGAAATTGACACTTCATGGCCAGTATTTGAAAACTGATGTTAGATTTCTTTTGTTTTCCAACATTTTATTATTATAATTTCCAAATATATAGAAAAGTTGAAAAAATTTTAATGTAAATACCTAAATATCCACTACCTAGATTTTAGATGAACATTTTGTTGTGTTTGTTTTATCACATAACTTCCATCCATCATTCTATTTTACTGTTTTATGTATTTCAGAGTAAGTTGTATGCCTCCAGTAACTTCACTTCTGAACACTTCAGCATGTAGGTCATTAACTAGAGCTCAATACAGTTTTTTTTTTTTTTGGATAAAATTTACATACAATCAAATGCACAGATCTTAGGTATACCATTTGATAAGTTTTGACAAATGCAAACATTTGTGTAATTTATAACCTTATCAAGAACCATCACTCCAGAAAGTTCCATTATGTCCTTTGACCATTAATTCCTGCTCCCACCCCCACACGCAGAGGCAACTACTCTTCTGATTTTTTAACCATAAATTAATTACTTTTGCTTGTTCTAGATATTCATATGAATGAATTTATATACCATATACTCTTTTTTTTTTCCCTGATCTTTTGGTTATTATTTTTTTTTTTAATTAGGATTTG
>NW_006922367.1:89062-90252 GCF_000298275.1 Orycteropus afer afer
ATCAATTCTTCTCCTTTGCCCTTCCAATGTGTTATCTATTTCTGACAATTTAGTATTAATCTTTTGGATTTCTATCTGTTGATTTAGAATCTTTTCTAATTTTTCATTTTCACGTACAATATTTTTCAGATTCATCTGTATTGTTTAATGTTTCAGTAGTTCATTTCTTTTCGTTCCTGAATAGTATCCATTGTATCAATATTCCATAGTTTATCCATTCCCGTATGGATTGATACCTGGAATGTTACCAGTTCAGGGCTATTATGAATAAGGCTGGTATGAGAAGACTTACACAGGTCGTCTTGTTTACATAAGCTTTCTTTGAGTGTATAAATACCTAGTAATCGAAGAACTGGGTAACAGAGTAGGTGTATGTTTAGTTTTGTAAGGGACTGACAGATATTTTGTGAGAAACTATCAGACATTTTTGCAAAGTGTTTGTACCAATTTACACTCCAATGAAAATGTGTGAGAGTTTCAACCATCCACACCAACACCTGACATTGTCAGTCTTTTTAGTATTAGCCATTCTGATGAATGTGTAATCATATCTTAATATGCATATCTAATGATTAGTAATGTTGAGCATCTTTTCATGTGTTTCTCAGTCACTAGTATATCTTCATTTGTGAAGTGTCTGTTCAAATCTTTTGCCCATTTTAAAAGATGAATATTTCTTTTATTGGTGAATTGAAAGAGTTCTTTTTTTCAGTCCTTTGTCGAATGTGTTTTGTGAATATTTCCTCTCAGTTTGTGGCTGGCCCACCACTTTATTTTATTTTATTTTTTAAAAATTTTTTAAAACCACAAGTTCTATCATCTCTCCCATTTCTCTCCTTTCTATTCTGTATGTCTCTTATTGCCCATCTTTTACTTCCACAATTCTCTCTGACCCAAGAGATCACAGCTTTCCACACCTTATTCTAACATGTTGGAATTCCTAGCATAGCTGAAATTCTATCTAAATGTAAAAACCCATTGTAGCTGCCACCAGTGCATGAATTTACATTGTCCCAGAGAGAGTTATCAGTTTATAAGTAAAGTAATAATCTATATTGATAACTTTGCTTACACAGGTGTTTGATTTAACTGTTTTCTCTGTTATGTCAAAGCAGTGATATTGATAAAATATTTGAGCCCAAAATATTATTATTCTTCAGGCCCACGTCAACAGTTGATTGAGGTGAAAT
>NW_006922367.1:90352-92196 GCF_000298275.1 Orycteropus afer afer
ATTAGAGAAAGTTATAAAAAAGCAAAATAAAAACAAGAATTTCTCTTCACTCCAGAACCAGAGGGGATGTTGTGGGTAAGATTGGATATATTTGGGAGTCTATCATAAATCAATAAATGTGAGTAATTTTATTTGAGAAGGGTAGTATGCAGTTTATGATTTAGAGAATTCTGATGGTAGAAGTTTTCCTAATTACTGAAGTTAATCAGATATCCAAATTCCACAGGGTTTATCTGATTTAGTTAGGAAACCTCTGAGTTCTCTAAAACAGAGTTATCTTTCCAGGACTCCTATAATGAAGAATAATAGCTCACCCAATGATCAGTAGGGGTTTTGTTCCTTTTGTCACAAAAATTTTAATGTGAACAACTTTATCCCAAGATCCACATTTATTTTTGGCCCTAAATCGTAACAATGGTACAGGACATTCCATTAAATCCAAAGTATCCATTTACATGTTGTTGTTGTTGTTATGTGACATCGAGTTAGCCCTGACTCACCTGACTCATAGCGACCCCTCCTTGGGTTTCCGAGGCAGTATCACTACGGAAGCAGGATTGCCCAACCTTCCTTCCGAGGAGTGTCTGGTGGGTTTGAACCGCCAGCCTTCTGGTTAGCAGTCAAGTGCCTTAGCCACTATGCTACCAGATATATTTTTTTCATGGTAGCTGGATTTGCTGGTGGTAGATTTAAATGCTTATAGAAAAAATATGAGCTGTTTTCAGTGGCTTTTCTCTGAGACCTATCAAGGTTTTCTTTCAAGTCATTTTTGTTAATCCAAGAGTCAGATATGTTCATGTTACCACTCAGTGCTCATATCAGAATATTTCCATTCATGTGATTGGTGGCATATGATCAGTGATGAAAGCTCTATGAAGACCAAAGAGATTTTTAAGTCCTTATATAAAGTTACTCCTTATGAAGCATGACTTTTGGGATCTGAAATGCCCTCTTTGATTTTAGTCTACTACTTCCTCCAATCTTTACATCCCATTTTGTGTGCCTTTGAACTCTGAAGCAACAATATTAGAAAAAGAAATGAATTTAAAGATCAAGAATGATTTATTGATGAAGATTGGTGAATTGGTTTTATACCCTTTCCTTCATTTTTATTTTTTATTGTTACAGACGAAGCTACTATGGAGGAAACTGGGCCAGTTTTAGCTTTTCAGGACTATTATCCTGGCTAAACGAATACCAGGTAAAGTTCTTATTTCATCTTTTAATTTGCTTGGTTATATTTTATTTCACACGATAACTCTGTATTGAAAGAAACTGTATAATACAGGATTAGTATCTAATTTATCCACAAATATAATGTACAGTCATCTTTTTCATAATATAAAAAAAAACAAAACAAACCCGCTGCCATTGAGTTGATTCTGACTCAGTGACCCCCCATTGGGTTTGCAAGGGTCTAAATCTTTTTTGGAAGTAGATTGCCTCATTGTCCTCCTGTGGAGCCACTGGCAGATTTGAACCACTGACCTTCTGGTTAGCAGCCAAATGCCTTATCTATAGGCGTTCCTTTTTTTGCATTAATAGATATGTCATAAATCCTATACACATGATACAATTATCTACATACTCTGTATGCTCAAATTATAAGTCAAAAGTTATTTGCCAAAATAACTTCCTCAGAAAAGATATTCTACTCCATAGAAAGTCTCATACATATTGTTATTACTGTTAGTATATTTTGAGCAAAAAAAAAATGATTTGGGGGAAGAAACAATTTGAGATGATCTCAGTGGTGGTTTTGTATGTTCCTAGAGGTCACTTGGGAGCTCTGGTAGCATAGTGGCTAAGACACTTACCTGCTAACCAGATGGCTGGCGGTTCAA
>NW_006922367.1:92416-96333 GCF_000298275.1 Orycteropus afer afer
TTAGAGAACATTTAGAATGTAGTATGTAAAGTGGTTTATGTTATATGCAGTTGGCCAGTTTTTATGAGACATGTTTAAAAAATTTCCTAATTTTATGCAAATAGTACTTGCGGCTTGAAATGAAATGCCTACGAAGAGCATATTACATGGAGTCAGAAAATGCTTTATCTCAAACAGTATAGACAGTTGGGAAAGGAAGATAATATATTCTAGAAAATTATACTCAGTTAGCTATGAATAATAATGAACCACAAAATCCAAACCACTTGCCATCAAGTTGATGCTGACTCATGGCAACCTTATGTGTGTCAGAGTAGAACTGTGGTCCTGAGGGTTTTCAGTGGCTTATTTTTCAGAAGTAGATCACCAAGTCTTTATTTCGAGGTGCTTTTGTTGGTCAAGCCTCCAGCCTTTTGGTTGACAACCAAGAGCTTAAGAATTAAGACATCTTTAAGCACTTACTATATGCCAAGCACCATGCTAACCATTATAGTTGTACTAGTTAATTTAATGGAATACATGACTCAGAAATTGTCCCTATTGATGCCAAAGACATTGATGTTGAAGCTACAGTGAAGATTAATTGTACGTATTTTAGGTGCATAAAATGAAAGCATGGAGAAATAAGCAATTTTTTTAGAAAATTGTGATTTGGGTGAACGTTTACAGAGTAAACTCACTTTCCATACAGCAGCTTACATACACTTTGTCTCATGACATTGACTACAATTTACCACAATGCAATAGCTCCCTTCCTACTTCCTTCCCATTGTTACCTCTTCCCTGTGTCCTTCCCTCCATGCACTCCTACCCCCAAGCTGTCTCCCTGTGCATACACAGCCCTTCTATTCTCCCATGATTGTTCTCTCCAAGGAGTGTATCTACCTAATGTAAATGTTCACCTCATATGAATAAGCAATGTTTTTAAAGTAGCATTTCATGTAATAGTTCAAACTGTATAAGTCGAGCAAGTAAATGTGTAAGTAGACAGTTGACTGTTTCATCTGTATCTCTAAAATATTAGTATATTTAAGATGATTAGAAATCCTTTTTTGAATCTCATCCTTGGGAAATATGTGTAAGGGTCACCTTATGTTTAGGAATATTTAGTGCTTGCATGAGAAAATTCAGTCTAGATTCTCAGAAGAAAAGCATATCCTACTTGTCTGATCAGAAAAGTTTTTTTTTTATTTTGGTTTGTTTCTTTTTTAAAATTTGGTAATGGGTTTCATGTTTTAAAACTAAAGTTTTAGGACTTGCTTTGTTTTAATGCTTCTTTACTCAAGGATTTTGACTCTGTCATCGTATTCTTTTCCTCTTCACTTTCCGTCTGTGATACACAGTCCTTTTTCTTAGCCTAGTGATCCCATGTCTGTGTGTATAGGTTCAGTTACTCTAATTAAAACTTCTCATCTGTGTCTTATTTAGGAAAGCAGTGACATTGTAAATGAAAGCCTGGAATGGCAAAAGCAGATTCTTGAAAATGAAGAGGCCATTGCTCTTAGTAGGAAAGACAGGACCATTCAACATGTGGAAGTGTTTTGTTATGCCAGGTATGAAAACTATTTATTTAGGATAAATTAAGTTAATGTCTTCTTAGTCACACTTTGTTTGGAAGAAGTCAATGATAAGGAATTAAGTGATGTTGATTGCTACAAGTCATATTAGTATGCTTGTTTTAACTTTTTTTAAGATGTAACTTTCAGTTTTCTCTGGGTAATAATAGTAATGATAATAATAATAATAACAACATTAATGCTATGCAATTTAACAAACTCTTTGAAATACATTATCTCATTTGATCCTTACAACAATCTCATGCTATCGTAGGGCAGACAGTGCTGGTTACCTTTATTTACAGATGGGTCAGTAGAGCTCAGACAGATGAAATAATTTGCTTAAGGTCATATGGCTTGTAAGTGACAGGGCCATACCTAAACTAGAGTGTGGTAAAGTTTAAGATTAAAACCCAGGACTTTTTATTCCTAGTCCAGTGTTACACCATCCTTCCTAGATAATATATTGTTGTTGTTAGGTGCCATCAAGTCAATTTTGACTCATAGTGACCCTGTGTACAACAGAACGAAACACTGCCTGGTCCTGCGCCATCCTCATAATCTTTATGCTTGAGCCTGTAGTTGTATTCACTGTGATAGCCCATCTCATTAAAGGTCTTCCCCTTTTTACTGACCCTTTACATTACCAAGCAAGATATCCTTCTCTAGGGACTGGTCCCTTCTGACAACATGAACAAAGTAATTGTGATGAAGCCTGTCTATTCTCACTTCTAAGGAGGATTCTGGCTACACTTCTTCCAGGATAGATTTGTTTGTTCTTCTGTAAGTCTGTGGAATTTTCAGTATTCTTTGCCACTACCCAAATTCAGAGGCACAGTTCTTTGGTCTTATTCATTGTCTAGCTTTCAAATGCATATGAGGCAATTGAAAATATCATAGTTTGGATCAGACCCACCTTAGTCTTCAAAGTGACGTCTTTGCTTTAACTCTTTAAAGAGGTCCTTTTGCAGCAGATTTGCCCAGTGTAATACATCATGTGATTTTTTGACTGCTGCTTCCATGACTATTGTTTATGGATCCAAGTAGAATGAATTCCCTGATAGATAACATAAAAACCAGACCAAACTCACTGCCATCGAGTGGATTCTGAAAAACCCCACTGGGTTTTCGAGGTTATAAATCTTTATGGAAGTAGATCATCCTATCTTCCACGGAGCGGCTGGTGAGTTTGAACTGCTGACCTTCTGGAAAGAAGATTATAATTTTGAATTAAAAAAAGGAAGAAATTGTGTGGTCACATTATAATGTATTTCCCTCTAAGTAAGAGTTTGTTGTTTAAAAATAAGTGGATTAATTTTTTCAGATGACATGGTGACAGACTGAAAAGATAACAATCACACAGTTAAGTGTAACCTTTTAAGTTATTTTAGTCTACAGGTGTCTAGAACATCAGATTGTCAGGCATTTTAATAGTAAGCAAAGCTTACAATCCAATATGCTTGAGATTCTTCAGGATGCACTCTGTCATTTCACATATCTTTCTTGTGATGCAGTGGTGTGAAATGAGCCTGAGGTAAATTTGAGAGCCTGTTGTTGATTTCTTACCTATTTTCTTATTTTCAGGTAAATAGCATTTTGTTTCCCATAAACATAAACATACAGTGAACATGCTATGATTTTCTGCAAAAGCACAACCTTTGAAATGTCATATATAGGTTATGATATATAATGCAAAATACCATTCTGTATAAAAAGGTATAGCTCACTGTCATTGCTTAGTGCCAGTATAGACAGATTGATAACAGAAGTTGAATTTGTTTGAGAAGTCATATGCTTTAATAAAACCAGGAATACATGTTTGATAACTTTCTTGTGTCATTGTGTGGCCCATGAATAGTACTTTACTCAAATATAGTGACAGTCACACTCTGACTCTTTGAGAAGTATTTTTTAGTACATTGTAACCTAGTAGTGTCAGACCTTGTCTATATCCATGAGGAGAGGTAAGAGTCACCATCAGCACAAAGCTGATTCCCATGAGGTGAAGGTGAAGCATACTTCCACTCTCCAACTGTAACCTGTTTCTGACACCAGCTCTCCTCTCCCATGGAACTCTCTACTTCTCTCCTGGGATCAGTAATTCATTGCAGTGGTCACAGGGAACTCAAAGACCATGCTCATGATTATATGGTTTATTAGGGAAGTAACAGGCTACAACTCAAGATCAGAATCAACTTAGAAGTAACAGGATACAGCTTAGGAGATGGGATACAGTTCTTCAATTAGGATACCTTCCAACCAAGACAGCTTACAGCTTCTTCTTGGCTGTTCCCATAGACAGGCCTTCTCTCAGCCATGCTTGCTTCTGTGCTTTCTTTTGGCTATGCTCACTGCTGGGCC
>NW_006922367.1:96433-97850 GCF_000298275.1 Orycteropus afer afer
CTTCTCACCAGTCTCCTGATTCGTGCCACTCACATCACTCCTGCCAGTTCTCTGCTACTGGTCTCTGCTGTGATTGCTACCATATCTTTTCATTTTGTACCTCCAGTGTTATAGCTCTTTCTCCTATATCTAGAAGGGTTTCAGTGCAGGGATCTTGGGTCCAATGGATGCACCCTATTCCAGACTCTTGTTGATAGTAGTGGGTTCCCCCTCAACCACTCTACAGTTGTCTGTTATGTAAGCCTACTTGACAGTTTCAAGTCATGGCCCTCCCACCAGACTATGAACTGACCAGTTGCCTTGCTAATATGCATAGTAATTGACAAATTCTCACAAGGATGTCTTAATCCTGTTAGTGGTTTTACATACCTTATTTGCATAATATACAAACCAATACTTTGTAAGATTGTGGCCCAGCTAGTCCTTTTTGGCAGAATTATAAACCCAAGGCCAACAAGGCCATATATATGAGAAACTCATTGCACTATATATGTCAAGGCCTCTGATTTCTCTACTCTTTATGACACTTGGAATTAATGATTTTTAATGATTGAACTGACAGATTTTAAGTGGAGAAGAAATAATCTCATTTTCAGCTCCTGATCTCTTCAATTTCATTTCTGGAATTTCACAAACTGAGGGAGTAAAAGACTGGTGTAGAATATTTGTTTGAAGACACCAAAATAGAACTCTGCTGTATATTCTTCTCATTATCTATTAAAACATGGAAAAAGAGATGAACTGGGATGATTTTCCTATGTTCTCATTTACTTGGAAAAAGTAGTTGGTTATTAATATCATAGTAAGTGGGAAGAACCTGTGCAGGAATACTCAGAAAATCCATTTGTCTATAATTAAAGTGCTTGGAACATGGGGAAAGTTGATAATAATACCTCAGTTAGCCCCAGTCAGACATTAACATCCTTAATCTTTTGGATCATGACACAGAGTTAGAATTATGTGAAAGGGCCTAGGGCCAAAATAATTGTAACAAAGATTTACTTAAAAACCTTACTCAATACATATTTCTGACTGTTTTATTTTCTCTTTTTTTCTACCATAGTAAGTTGAAGCAGCCCACAGAAAAAGTATAACTTCTAGAGACAAACACACTGAGTGCTACATTGAGACTAGGGCCCTATTCCTGCCTTTACCATTCAGTTTGCTATGATATGGAGAGAGACATATCTTTTCTATAGACTAAGTGATCTAAAAAGTCCATCTGGTCTCTAACATGCTGCTATTTTAAGTACTAGTTTATAGGCTATCAAAGGAGAAGTAAACAGAACATCAGCAAGCTGAAATCAAGCACTGGGTTACTTAGTGTAGAGACATATGGTTTTTCATACCAGAAGATCGCTCAAGGATATCACTACACTATGCCACTCCTCGGAAGGAAGGTTGGGCAATCCTACTT
>NW_006922367.1:98007-99688 GCF_000298275.1 Orycteropus afer afer
GGGGCCGACTCGACAGCAAAAAACAACAGCAACAACATAGTATACTATAGTATGCATAACATACTAATTGATAATCATAATTACATGTCAGTACCTTCATGTGAAAGTTAAATTATGTCTTCTGTTCTTGACTTTAAAGAGTAGGGAGATTTGAAATATATTTTAGAGAGATGTATTAAAAATTCTTTATTTGCTGCAAAAGATGTCTTTAAAGTGTTAAGAATTAAAGATACCAGTTTGAAGACTAAGGTACACCTAACCCAAAGTATGGTATTTTCAGTTGCCTCATACACATGTGAAAGCTGGCCCAGAGAAGAGTTGATCCCTTTGAATTGTGATGATGAAGAATACTGAAAATACCATGGACTGCCACAGGAACGAAAAAATCTCTTGAAGAGGTGCAGCCAGATTAGTACTTGGAAGAGAGAATGGCCAGACTTTATCTCACCTACTTTGGTCATGTTGTCAGAAGTGACAAGTCCCTGGAGAAGGATATTGTTCTGGTTACCTAGTGCCACTGTGACAAGAATATACCACAGGCCACAAACCCAAGAGGCAGGAAGAGGGGGGAATGCCTGAGATGATAGATCTGTGGAATCCAGGTAAGGGAAGGGTGGAGAGATTTCAAACAGCTAAGGAAGACAAACTTATCTGTTAATTTGTCATACTGTGGTGGCATGTTGCTGTGAGGCTTGAGGCTGTGCCACCAGTGTCTCAAATGCCAGCAAGGTTGTACACTGTACACAGGTTTCAATGCAGCTTACAGACTGAGACAGTCTAGGAAGAAGGAAGAGGCCATCCACGTCTCAAAAAATTGGTCAGGGAAAACCTTATGAATAGCAGAGAAACACTGTCTAATACATTAATGGGCAAATTTATGAATAGCCCTGAAACATTGTCCGATACAGACCAGCCCCTTAGGTTGGGAAGCACTTAAAATACAAATAGGAAAGAGTTGCATCATCAGAGTAGAACCAACCTTAATGATATGGATAAATTAAAGCTTTCAGGACCTCCATTTGCTGACGTGGCGTGACTCAATTTGAAGAGAAACAGCTGCAAACATCCATTAATAATTGGAACACGGAATGTACGAAGTATGAATCTAGGAAAATTGTAAGTTGTTAGAAATGAAATGGAACACATAAAGATTGATATCCTAGGCATTAGTGAGCTGACATGGACTGGTTTTGGTCATTTTGAATCAGACAACCATATGTTCTACTATGCCAGGAATGACAATTTGAAGAGGAATGGCGTGGCATTTATCATCACAAAGGATGTTTCAAGATCTGTCCTGAAGTACAATGCTGTCAGTGATATGATAATATCCATACACCTACAAGGAAGGCAAGTTAATTGACTGAATGTGCAATCAAGATGTGTTAATTACATTAGTGATGAATGCAAAAGTTAGAAACAAAGAAGAATTACCAGTAGTTGGAAAATTTGGCCTTGGTGACAGAAATAACACTGGAGATTGCATGATAGAATTTTGCAAGACCAGTGAATTATTCATTGCAAATACCTTTTTTCAGCACTATAAACAGAGGCTATACACATGGACGTCACCAGATAGGGAGTATACAGAAATCTACATCTGTGGCTCTGGTAGCATAGTGCCTAAGGCACTTGACTGCTCACCAGAAGGCTGGCGGTTCAAACCCACCAGCCACTCCTT
>NW_006922367.1:99863-101171 GCF_000298275.1 Orycteropus afer afer
TCAAACCCACCAGCCACTCCTTGGAAGGAAGGTTGGGCAATCCTACTTCCGTAGTGATACTGCCTAGGAAACCCAAGGAGGGGTCGCTATGAGTCGGGGCGACTCGATGGCAAAACAACAACAACAACAACAACAACAACAACAACAACACATCTGTGGCAAGAGGCAATGGAAAAGCTCAATATCTTCAGCGGAAACAAGGCCAGGAGTTGATTGTGGAATAGACCATCAACTGCTCATATGCAAAGTCAACATGAAGTTGAAGACAATTAAAACAAGTCCATGAGAGCCACAATATGACCTTGAATATGTTCCTCCTTAATTTAGAGACCATCTAAAGAATAGATTTGATGCATTGAACACCAGTGACTGAAAACCAAAAGAATTGTGGGAAGACATCAAGAACATCATCCATGAAGAAAGCAAGAGGTCATTGAAAAGATGAGAAAGGAAGAAAAAAAACAAAATGGATGTCTGAAGAGACTCTGAAAATTGTCCTTGAGCAGAGAGTAGCTACAGCAGATGGAAGAAATAACAAGATAAAAGAGCCGAACAGAAGATTTCAAAGAGTAGCTCGAGCTGACAAAGCCAATTACTGTAATGAAATGTGAAAATACCTGGAGTTAGAAAACCAAAAGGGAAGAACACGCTTGGCATTTCTCAAGCTGAAATAACTCAGGAAAAAATTGAAGCCTTGAATTGCAATACTGAAATACTCTGCGGGCAAAATAATTGAATGATGAAGGAAACATCAAAAGAAGATGGAAGGAATACACAGAGTCAGTGTACCAATAAGAACTGGCAGATCTTCATCCATTTCACGAGGTAGCATATGATCAAGAATCACTGGTGTTGAAGGAAGATGTTGAAGCTGTACTGAAGGAATTGGCGAAGAAAAAGGCACCAGGAATTGACAGAATACCCATTGACATGTTTCAACAAATGGATGCCCCACTGGAGGCACTCACTTGGTTATGCCAAGAGATTTGGAAGACAACTAACTGGCCAACTGACTGGAAGAGATCCATATTTGTACCCATTCCAAAGAAAGGTGATCCCACAGAGTGTTTAAATTGTCAAACAATATCACAAATATCACATGCAAGTAAAATCTTAGTGAAGATAATTAAAAAATGGTTGCAGCAGTATATTGACAGAGAACTTCCAGAAATGCAAGCTGGATTCAGAAGAGGACGTGGAATGAGGGATACCATTGCTGATGTCAAATGGGTCTTGGCTCAAAGCAAAGAATACCAGAAAGATGTTTACTTATGTTTTATTGACTATGCAAAGGCATTTGGTTGTGTG
>NW_006922367.1:101271-103080 GCF_000298275.1 Orycteropus afer afer
GCTCAAAGCAAAGAATACCAGAAAGATGTTTACTTATGTTTTATTGACTATGCAAAGGCATTTGGTTGTGTGGATCATAACAAATTATAGGTAACATTGAGAACAATGGGAATTCCAGAACACTTAGTTGTACTCATGAGGAACCTGCACATGGACCAGGAGGCTGTTGTTCGAACTGAACAAGGGATCACTGCATGGTTTAAAATCAAGAAGGAAGTGTGTTAGGGTTGTATCCTTTCACCATACTTATTTAATCTATATTCTGAGCAGATAATCTGAGAAGCTGGACTATGTGAAGAAGAATGTGACATCTGGATTGGAGGAAGGTAATACACTGATGACACAACTTTACTTGCTGAAAATGAAGATGACTTTAGGCACTTACTGATGAAGATTGAAGAATGTAGTCTGCAGTGTGGATTACACCTCAATATAAAGAAAGAAAAATCCTCACAACTGGACCTGTAAGCACCATCACAATAAATGGAGAAAAGTTTGAAGTTTCAAAGACTTCACATTGCTTGGTTCTACAATTGATGCCAATGGAAGCAGCAGTCAGGACATCAGATGACATATAGCACTGGGTAAATAGGCTGCAAAGGACCGCTTTCAAGTACTCAGGAGCAAAGATACCTCCTTGTAGCCTAAGGTGCGCCTGACAAAAGCCATGGTATTTTCAGTCGCCTCATATGCATGTGAGAGTTGGAGAGTGAATAAGGAAGATCGAAGAAGAATTGATGCTTTTGAGATGTGGTGCTGGTGAAGAATGCTGAAAGTAGCATGGACTGCTAAAAGAACTAACAGATCTGTCCTGGAGGAAGTGCAGCCAGAATGCTCCTTGGAGGTAAGAATGATCAGACTTACTCTCACCTACTTAGGTCATGTTGTCAGAAGGGACCATTTCCTGGAGAAGGATGTCATGCTTGGTAAGGTGGACAGTTGATGAAGAATGGGAAGGCCCTCAACGAGATGGATTGACACAGTGGATGCAGCGATGAGCTCAAGTATAGCAAGGATCGTGGAGCTGGCACAGGACCGTGTAGTGTTTTGTTCTGCTGTTCATAAGGTTGCTATGAGTCAGAAGTGACTCTACAACACCTAACAACAACAACATATATGTGCATGTGCATATATTGAATTCTATGCAGTTTCATCACGTGTGTAAGTGGATGTGTCTACCTCCACAGTCAAGTTACAGAAAACAACAGGATATATATAGGATATATACATAGTAATGTGATTACTGAATCATATGGTATTTCTGTTTCTAGCTTTTTGAGGAAATCCTTACTGTTTTCTATGGTGGTTTTACCATTTTACAATCCCACTATCAATGTATTAGAGTTCTAATCCCACCACACGCTTGCCTGCATTTATTGTTTTCTGTCTTTTTTTTTTATCAGTGCCATTTTTGCAAGAGTGAGATGGTATTTCATCGTAGTTTTGATTTGCAGCTCTCTAATGGCTAATGGAGGAGCTCTGGTGGCATAGTGCCTAAGGCATTTGACTGCTAACCAGAAGGCTGATGGTTCAAATCTACCAGCCACTCCTCAGAAGGAAGGTTGGGCAATCTACTTCCATAGTGATACTGCTTTGGAAACAGAAGGAGGGGCTGCTGTGAGTCTGATCCAACTTGATGGCAGAGACTGAATGGCTAATGGAGGTAATGGAACTACAGGGGCATAGTGCCTAAGGCATTTGCCCACTAACCAAATGTCTGACAGTTCAAACCCACCAACCAATCCTTGGTAAGAGGATTGGGCAGTCTGTATCCATAGAGATAACCTCTTCGGAAATCCAAGGAGGGGT
>NW_006922367.1:104200-106105 GCF_000298275.1 Orycteropus afer afer
ACCAAACCAAACTCACTGCCGTCGAGTTGGATCCAACTCATAGCAACCCCTCCTTGGGTTTCCAAGGCAGTATCACTACGGAAGTAGATTGCCCAACTTTCCTTCCGGGGAGTGGCTGGTGGGTTTGAACAGCCAGCCTTCTGGTTAGCAGTCAAATGTTGTAGGCATTATGCCACCATCTGCTGCAAAAGATCTCTTTAAAGTGCTGAAGAGCAAAGATGTCTCTTTGAAGACTAAGGTGCACCTAACCCAAGTCAGGGTGTTTTCAAGTCACCTCACATGCATATGAAAGCTGGACAGTGAGTAAGGAAGACTGAAGAAGAATTGATACTTTTGAGTTGTGATGTTGGCAAAGAATACGGAAACTATCATGGACTGCCAGACGAACTAACAAATCTGTCCTGGGAGAAGTGCAGCCAGAATACTCCTTGGAAGCGAGAATGGCCAGACTTCATCTCATCTACTTAGATCATGTTGTCAGAAGGGACCATTCCCTAGAGAAGGATATCATGCTAAGTAAAATGGAGGGTCAGTTAAAAAGGGGAAGCCCCTCAGCAAGGTGGATTGACATGTTGGCTGCAACGATGGGCTCAGGTATAGAGAAGATCGTGAGGCGCAGGACTGGGCAGTGTTTCCTTCTGTTGTACATAGGGTCACTATGAGTCAGAGCTGACTCGATGGCACCTCACAACAACATAACAGTGGCTGATGATGACCAACAACTTTTTATGTGTTTGTTGGCCATCAAATCATCATTTTCTCACCAGAAGCCTCATCAGAAGCACATTTAATGCCCACATTTCTAGCTACATTCCGTTGCTGGCACCATATATATTCTCTAAGATGATAGAGACTTTCTCTATAGCTCTGCTCACTTCCTTCTGAGCCCTCATGAGAATGGCCTTTGATGTCTGTAATTCCACCAGTAATCTCTTCAAGGCAGTGTAGGCTTTTACTGTTAGGCACCTTAAAAGTCTTCTGACCTCTACCCATTACCCAGATACTTCTACATTTTAGTTTCTATTACAGAAGCAACCCACTCTCTGTACCAAATTTTGTCTTAGTTATCTCATGCTGCTGTAAGAGAAATACCACAAGTAGGTGTCTTTAACAAACAGAAGTTTATTTTTCTCACAGTTTAGAAGGCTAGAAGTCTGGAGCTGGATTCAGGGTGCCAACTTTAGGAGAAGGTTTTCTCTATCTTCTCTCCTCTGTGGAAAGATCCTTGTCTCTTCTGAAGTACTCCTGGGCAGTCTTCATGTAGTTTGGCATCTTTCTTTCCCCATCTCTGCTTCTCTGGCTTTCTTGTTTAATCTCTTTTATATTTCAAGATAGATTGAATTAAAACACCTCCTACACTAATCTTGTCTTGGTAACATAACAGATACATCCTATTACACATCCTACACTAATTGTCTTGGTAACATAACAGATACAACCTATTACAAAAGGGGATTATATTCACAATCATAGAGGTTAGGATTTACAGCACATATTTTGGGAGGACACAGTTCAATCCGTAACAGATACCATTGGCCCACATCTTCGAACCGGTTCATTCCAGGTTGAACCCTTGCTGACAATTTGCATTTCCACGCCGGATATACTGAATCAGAATCTAAATTTTAACATTTCCAGATGATTTTTATAAGAATGCATATTCTCAGCAGGAGTTCGAACTGGGTGAAGTAGTTCTAAGCTTTTCATAGTTCCAAACAGGTTATCATACAGCAAAAAATCTCTAAAGAGAAAATGAAGTTAGGAATCTTTTTCCCTAACATGAGTATACTTTTTTTTAAAAAAAAAATTATTGTTGTTGTTGTTGTTAGTTCTTTTAGCAGTCCATGGTACTTTCAGTATTCTTCGCCAGCACCACAACTCAAAAGCATCAACTCTTCTTCGGTC
>NW_006922367.1:107650-109082 GCF_000298275.1 Orycteropus afer afer
TTCCCATAATTCATCTGGCTTTCGGTCGTTGGTGTTCAATGCATCAAATCTGTTCTTTAGATGATCTCTAAATTCAGGAGGGATATATTCAAGATACATTCAAGATCATCACTCAGCATAATGTCCTTGAAGTTCATCCATACTATGCAGTGTTTTGTAGATTCTACATTATTCTATAGTGTTGCACAGTATTCCATTGTGTACATGTACCATAGTTTCGTTATCCATTCTGTTGATGGGCATGTTGGTTGTTTTCATCTTTTTGCTGTTGTAAATAGAGCTGCGATGAACATGGTTGTGCATATATCTGTTCTTATCCTGACTCTCACTTCTTTAGGATATACCTAGTAATGGAATTGCTGGGTCAGATGGTATTTCTAATTCCAGCTTTTTAAAGACTCGCTACATTGCTTTCCACCATGGTTGTATCATTTGACAGTCCCACCAACAATGTATGAGAGTCCCAATCTCTCCACATCCTCATGAGCATTTGTTATTTTCTGTCTTGTTGAATTTTGCCATTAGTGTTGGGGTGAGATGGTATCTCATTGTTGTTTTGATTTGCATCTCTTTAATCTCTCTAATGGCTAATGAGGAGCTCTGGTGGCATAGTATGTAAGACATTTGACTGCTAACTAAAAGACTGGTGGTTCAGACCCACCAGCCACTCCTTAGAAGGAAGGTTGGGCAATCTACTTCCATAGTGATAGTACCTCAGAAACACAAGGAGGGGTCGCTGTGAGTTGGTTCCGTCTCAATGGCTGTATGTTGGATTGTGTTGTAATGGGTAATGATCGTGAGCATTTCTTCATGTATTTGCTGGCTGCTGGAATAGCCTCTGTCCCAATGATATGTCTTCTGCCCATTTGTAAATTGGATTGTTAAACTTTTTGTTGTTGAGGTACTGGAATTTTCTATAAATTTTAGAGCTAAGTCCCTTGTCAGATCCATCATTGCCAAATATTTTTTCCCAATCTGTTGGTTGTCTTTTTACTTTTTTTGGAGAAGTTTTTGGAAGCACATAAAAATTTATTTTTTAAAAGGTCCCATTCATCTAATATATCTTCAGCTGTTTGTGTATTTTGGGTTAGGTTTGGCAGTCTATTTGCCCTATTTTTTCCTTGAGGAACTTTATAGCTTTAGGTTTCACATTTAAGTCTTTGATCCATCTGAAGTTAGTTTTTGTGTATGGTGTGAGGTACGGACTTATTTCATCTTTCTGCAAATGGATATCCAGTTTTGCCAGCATCATTTGTTAAAGACACTAACTCTTCCCCATTTAATGCATTTGAGCTCTTTGTCAAAATTAAGCTGACCATCGGCCGATGGATGTATTTCTGGGTTCTCAGTTCTGTTCCACTGGTCTCTGTGTCTTTCATTTTACTAGTACCAGGGTGTTTTGACTACTGTGGCTGTATAGTAGGTTTTTTTA
>NW_006922367.1:119980-121536 GCF_000298275.1 Orycteropus afer afer
TGTTGTTTGCCGTCGAGTCGTCCCCGACTCATAGCGACCCCTCCTTGGGTTTCCGAGGCAGTATCACTATGGAAGTAGGATTGCCCAACCTTCCTGCCGAGGAGTGGCTCGTGGGTTTGAACCGCCAGCCTTCTGGTTAGCAGTCAAATGCCTTAGGCACTATGCTACCAGAGCTCCCTCTTGCCCCTGGTAACCACTGATATTGTTCTCTTTATATTTACTAATATTGGTCTCTATATATTGTTCTTTTCATATGGTATTTGTCCTTCTGTGATAGACTTCTTTCATTCAGCATGTCTTTGAGGTTCATCCATGTTCTACCATGTATTAGAATTTCATTTCTCTTTATGACTGAGTATTATTCTATTGTATGTATGTGCCATATTTTGTTTATCCATTTATCTGCTGATGGGTGGTTAGGTTTTTTCCACCATTTTGCTACTGTGCATAATGCTGCAATGAATGAACATATTTATGCATATATTTGTTCGTGTCACTACTTTTAGGTACATACGTTATATACCTAGGAGTGGAATTGCTGGGCCATATTGTAATTCTGATTTTATTCATTTGAGGAGTTTCCATACTGTTTTCTACAATGACTGTACCATTTTACATTTCCATGTGCCATGGATAAGGTTTCTGAGCTTCCACGTCTTTGCTAACATTTGTTATTTTCTGTTGTTTTTCTCATTGTCATTCTAATAGGAATGAAGGGTTATCTCATTGTGGTTTTAATTTGCATATGTAATGGCTAAAGATGATTACCATTTTTTCATGTTGTTATTGGCCTCTTGAATATATTCTTTGGTGAAGTGTATATTCATGACATTTGCCCATTTTTTATTGTGTTATGTATTTTGTTGTTAGAAATAATGCTTTTTGTTGTTGGAGCAATTTTATGTATATTGTGCATATTTTACACCATTATTAGATACAAGGATCCTGAAGATTTTTTCTTGGTCTGTAGGTTTTCTATTTACCCTTTTGATAAAGTTATTTTATGAACATAAGTTTTAATTTTTATGAGGTCACAGTAATCTATTTTATCTTCTGCTGCTTGTACACATCTTTTTATATTTGACAGTCTATCATTAAAAAAAAAAATAGGTCCCATAACTTTGCTTCTATATATTTTCTTCCAAAAACTTTATGGTTTTTGGATTAACATTTAGGTCATTGATCCATTTTGAATTAGTTTTTGGGTATGGTGTGAAGTATGGATCTTGCTTCATTTTTCTGCATGTAGAATTCCAGTTTTCCTAGCATCATTTATTGAAGAGACTGTTGCTTTCTTATTGAATAGATATAACACCCTTGTCAAAAATCAGGTAACCATAGATACTTGGGCTTATTTCTGGGCTCTCAGTTTTATTCTTTAGCTTGTTGTTGTTGTTGTTATTTGCCATCGAGTCGGCCCCGACTCATAGTGACCCCTCCTTGGGTTTCCGAGGCAATATCACTACAGAAGTAGGATTGCCCAATCTTCCTTCCGAGGAGTGGCTGGTGGGTTTGAACCGCCAGCCTCCTGGTTAGCAGTCAAGTGCCTTAGGCAC
>NW_006922367.1:122531-126100 GCF_000298275.1 Orycteropus afer afer
ATGAGTCAGAATTGACTTAACAGCAGTGGATTTGGTCTAAAGCAGGGTTTTATACTTTTCATTTTATAGCTCCTTTACTTCTCTGGTTAGGTTTAATTCTAAGTATTTTATTCTTTTAAGTGTTATTGTAAATGGAATTGTTTTCTTGATTGTCTTTGAAGACTTCATTTAGTTAGTGTATAGAAACCTGAGTGGTTTTTGTGTGTTGATCTTGTGCTCTGCATCTTTACTGAATTCTTCTAGTTCTAGTAGATTTCTTGTGGCTTCTTCTTTATATAAGGTCATGTCATCTACAAATACAGATAGTTTTACATCTTTTCCAATTTGGATACTTTTTATTTCTTTTGCATGCCTTATTCCTCTGGCTAGGACTTCCAGTATGATACTGGATAGAATTGGTGATAATGGGCGTCCTTGTCTGGTTCCCATTTTCAAGGGGAAGGCTCTCATTCTTTCTCTAGTCAGTATGTTGGCTGTTGGTGTTTCATAGATGCCCTTAATCATGTGGAGAAATTTCCCTTATATTCCCGTCTTGTTGAGATTTTTATTTTTATCAGAAAAGGATTTTAGATTTTATCAGATGCCTTTTCTGTGTCTGTTGAGAAGATAATGTGGGTTTTGTTTCTGTTATTATTATTCTATTAATGTACTGTATTATATTGATAGATTTTCTAATGCTGAACCATCATTATATTTTTGGAATAAATCTCAGTTTTTCCTGGTGTCTAATTCTTTTAATATGTTGTTGCATTCTGTTCACTAGTAATTTGCTGAGAAGTTTTGCATATATACTCAATAAGGCTATATATCTGTAGTTTTCTTGTGGTGCTTTGTCTGGCTTTGGTACCAGAGTAATGCTGGCTTCATAGAATGAATTCAGGAGTAGTTCTTCCCCATCTATATTGTGGAAAAGTTTGAGCAAGATTGGTGTCAGTTTTCTGAATTTTGGTAAAATCCCACAATGAATCTGTCTTGTCCAAAGTTTTTTTGTTGAAAGGTTTTTGATTGAATCTCTTTTCTTGTTATGGGTCTGTTGAAGTTTTCTCCCTTTTTCTGTGTTTCTTTAGGAAGGTTATGTATATCTAGGAATTTGTCCATTTTTTATTTTTGAATTTATTGGAGTACAATTTTTCATAGTATTTTGTTATGATCCTTTTTATTTCTGTTGTATAAACTGTTAGTCTCTAATTTCATTTCTTATTTCGGTTATTTGCATCCTCTCAAGAAATGGATGCAGTGCTGGAAGCGCTCATTCATCTAATTGAAGAAATTTGGAAAACCTGGACATCTGACTGGAAGAGATCCATATTTGTGCCTGTTCCAAAGAAAGGTATTCCAGTGGAATGTGGAAATTATCTAATCATATCATTAATATCACATGTAAGCAAAATTTTGCTGAATATAATCCTACAATGGCTGCAGCTATATGTGAACAGAGAGCAGCAGAAATTCAAACCAGATTCAGAAGAGGATGTGGAATGAGGGATATTACTGCTGATGTCAGATGGATCTTGGCTGAAAGCAGGGAATACCAGAAAGACACTTACCTGTGTTTTACACTTACCTGTGTTTTATTGACTACAAAGACATTTGACTGTGTGGATCATAACAAGTTGTGGAACATTTGGGCAAATGAGATTTCTAGAACACTTGTTCATGGACAACCTATACGAAGATCAAGAGACAATCTTTGAACAGAATAGAGGGATTCTGCATGATTTACAATCAGAAAAAGTTATGTGGCAGGATTGTATCCATTCACCATACTTACTCATTTTGTATCCTTTCCAAATAATATGAAATCTGGATTATATGAAGAATGCAGCATCATTATTGGAGCAAGACTCATTAACAACCCGCCATATATGGATGGCACAACCTTGGTTGCCAAAAACAAAGACAATTTGAAGCACTTACTGGTAACGATCAAAGATTATAGCCCTTAATAAAGGTTATGCCTCATCATAAAGAAAACAAAAATCCTCACAACTGGGACAATAAGCAGCGTCATAATAAATGGAGAAAATATTGAAGTTGTCAAGGATTTTATTTTACTTGAATCCACAGTCAACGCCCATTGAAGCAGAAGTCAAGGAATCAAATGACATATTGCCATTGGACAAATCTGTGAATATCCCCTTTAAATTTTTAAAAATAAAGATGTCACTTTTAGGAGTTAGGTGTGTCTGACCCCTGCCATGATATTTCTAATCACCTTATATCCATATAAAAGGTGGACAACAAAAAAGAAAGACTGAAGAACTGACATATTTGAATTTTGGTTTTGGAAAAGAGTATTGAATATGTCATAGACTGCCAGAACAAGTAAATTTGTCTTAGAGGAAGTATAGCCAGAATGTTCCTCTAGAAGAGAGAATGGGAAGACTTTATGTAATTTACTTGGGACATATTTTCAGGAGGGACCAGTTCCTGGAGAAGGACATCATACTTGGTAGAGGGTACACGAAAAAGAGGAAATGCACTCAACAAGTTGGATCGACACAGTGGGTGTAAGAATCTGCTCAAACATTCCTATTCTTGTGAGGATGGTGAAGGACTGGGTAGCGTTTTGTTCTTTTACATGCAGGCTTGCTGTGAGTCAGAGCTGACCTGGCAGCTTTGTTATTAAGCTTTTTTTTTTGTCAGTCTAGTTAATAGTTTGTCAATTTTATCAATATTTTGTAAGAACTAACTTTTGATTTTGAGCAACCTATAATAAATACTTAAATGTCACATTTTTAAATGTAACAAATTATCTATAAAACATATCCTCCTTATTGTACATTTTCTTTCCTTTCACCCAAGTTAATATATGTCTACCTTCTAGTTAGTAGTTCATCCTCCTTTTCCCTCCCACCCCCCATAACTGTCAAAGAATATTTCTTTTTGTGTGTAAACTTTTTATTGACTTTTTACAATAGTAGTCTCATACAATATTTGTCATTTTGTGATTGACTAATTTCCAACAAAATGTCCTGTAGGTTCATCTATGTTATGAGATGTTTTGCAGATTCATTGTTGTTCTCTAAAGTGTATTGTATCACATTATATATTGCGGTGTAGTAAATTAGTGTGGCTTTTCTACCCATAAGTCTTTGTAAACTCCAAGGTGGGATTTTCTATGAGCAACTGAGGAGCTCCTGATTGCTGAAGTTGTCCACCTGGAGTATTTCTGTTGGGAGTGGCACAAAACAATGTTCTGGGAGGTGCCCACTCTCTCTCAGGTGCTTAGAGTTCTGATGCTATGATTGGCTTGTTTGGCCACTCTGCCAAGCTCAAAAGGAGGCCTCCTGGAAGCAGAACTCTCTCTGACTGCTGGTTGAGGAAGACATGCTGCTGAAAGAGACACGCACCCCAGAAAGAGACACACATAGCTGAGTGAGACACCGAGAGACCAGCACTGCTGGGAAAGAGACTGTGAGAGACTGTTGGCTGAGGGACGGTGGGCTGGGAGAGAGACTGAACTTTCTTCCTGAACTTGAGTTGTAGCTTGGTGCTTCCCTAATAAACCCTGTAATACGTGAGTTCTGTGTGGCCACTGCAGTGAATTATCGAACCCAGGAGAGAGG
>NW_006922367.1:126200-136893 GCF_000298275.1 Orycteropus afer afer
AAGGGCTGGAGGGGGGAGGCAGCATGTCTGGCCTGGCAGGAATAGGCCTTGGGTTACTGCTGGTAATCCTGTCTTCCTCTTGTAGGGTTAGAGGAGGTCAGAACATGTGGCCTCCTTACCCTTTTTGCATATATACATACCCTAGTTTGTTTATCCATTCATCTGTTATGCATTTGGGTTTTTTCCATCTTTTTTGCTATTGTGAATAATGCTGCAATGAACATGGGTATGAATATATCTGTTCATGTCACAGTTCTTATTTCTCTAGGATATATACCTAGTAGTGGGATTGCTGGATCATATGGTATTTCCATTTCTGGCTTTTCAAGGAAGTGCCGTATCATTTTCCACAGTGATGACACTATTTTACAGTCCCACCAGCAGTATATGAAAGTTCCAGTCTCTGTGCAGTCTCACCAGCATCTGTTGTTTTCTGTTTTTGTGAACTTTGGTATAGATTCTGGAGTGAGATGACATCTCATTGTTACTTTGATTTGCATCTCTTTAATGGCTAATGATCATGAGCAATTCTTCATGTGTTTGTTGGCTACCTGAATGTCTTCTTTGGTTAAGTGCCTGCTCATGTCCTCTGCCCATTTTTTAATTGAATTATTTGTCTTTGTTGTAGAGGTGTTGGAGTTTTCTATAAATTTTGGAGGTTAGCCCCTTATCTGATATGTCATTGCCAAGAGTTTTTTCCCAGTCTGTGGGTTCTCTTTTTAGTCTTTTGGTGAAATCTTTTGATGCTTTTAATATCTAATTTGTAGGTGGTCCCAGTCATCTATTTCATCTTCTGATTTTCTCTGTTGTTTTCCTATTCTCTATTTCATTTATTTCTACTTTAATGTTTTTAATTTTCCTTCTTCTTGTATACCTGGACTTAATTTTTTCTTCTTTTTCTGGTTCCTCAAGTTGTAGATTAAAGGTCATGATTTAAGATATTTCTTTTTTTTTCATGAATGTGTTTATTGCTCTGAATTTCACTGTGGTGATTGCCATTGCCTTTTGGTTTAGATATGCTGTGTTTTCAGTATCATTTAACTCTTAGAATTTTTTTTTTGTTTCACTCTTGAGTTCTTCCTTGACCCATTAGTTGTTTAATAGTGTGATATTTAGTTTCCATGTATTTATACGTTTGCTATTTTTCTTTGTATTATTAATTTCTTATATTCTTCCTTTGTGTTTGGAGAAGATATTTTTATACTGTTTCAGTCTTTTCAGGACTCATTTTGTGACATACAATGTGGTCTATCCTAGGTAATCTCCAATGTGTGCTAGAGAGAAATGTATAGTGTTCTGATTTGGGGTTGTTGTTGTTGTTAGGTGCCGTTGAGTTGGCTCCGACTCATAGCAACCCTATGTGCAGCAGAATGAAACACTGCCCATTCCTGTGCCAGCCTCACAATCCTTGCTATACCTGAGCCCATCTTTGCACCCACTGTGTGAATCCATCTCGTGGAGGGCCTTCCCTTTCTTGCTGACCCTCCACTTTGCCAAGCGTAATATCCTTCTACAGAAAGTGGTCCTTTCTGACAACATGACCAAAGTAGGTGAGATGAAGTCTAGCCATTCTCGCTTCAAAGGAGCATTCTGGCTGTACTTCTCTTCCAGGACAGATTGGTTCGTTCTTCTGGCAGTCCATGGTTCTTTTAGTATTCTTTGCCAACACCAAAACTCAAAAACGTTAATACTTCTTTGGTCTTCCTTATTCATTGTCCACCTTTCACATGCATATGAGGCTATTGAAAATACCATGGCTTGCATAAGGTACACTTTAATCTTCCAAGAGACATCTTCACTCTTCAGCAAAGATGTAGGGAGTTATATAATGTCTGTGAGTTTTTTTTTTTTTTTTTCTTTCTTTTTTTGATGGTATTGTTCAAGTGCTCTATTTCCTTGATTGTCTTTCTGGAAGTTCTGCTCATTGATGAAAATACTGTGTTGAAGTCTTCTACATTATAGAGGTGTCTACTTCTCTGTTAAGTTCTGTTTTGTTTTATATGTTTTGGTACATTGATGTTAGGTGCATATATATTTATCACCGTTATGTTTTCTTAATGGATTGTCCCTTTTATCAATACATGATGTTCTTCTTCATCTCTTATAATAAATTTTGACTTAAAGACTATTTTGCCTTATGTCAGTATGGCCACCCGTCCCCTTTTTCAGTTACCAGTTATATGGAATATTCTTTTCCATCTTTTCACTTTCAGTTTGTTGTGTCCTTGGACGTAAGATACATCTCTTGTAGAGAGAAGGTATATGGATCATATTTGCTTATTCATTCTACCACTCTCTGCCTTTTAAATGGAGAACTTAATTCATTTACATTTAATGTAATTATTGATATGTATTTACTTCAGTTATTTTGTTACCTGTTTTTGTCTTATAATTCCTTTGTTCTACTTAGAATTTTGTCATTATTTGTGATAAGTTGCTTTCTTGTGCTGAGTTTATTTGGTTTCTTCCTTCTTACCTTTTGTGTATATTTTTGAAGTATTTTCTTAGTGATTGCCATAAAAATTCCATTTGAGACCTTATGTTTACAATGACTTTTTTTTTTTAAAAATTTATTGTGATTTGGGTGAAAGTTTACAAAGCAAATTCATTTTCCATACAGCAGCTCACATACACTTTGTCTTATGACACTGACTGCAGTTTCCCACAATGCAATAGCTCTCCTCCCACTTTCTCCCCATAGTTACCTCTTCCCTATGCCCTTCTCTCTCATGCACTCCTGGCCTCTGAGCTGTCTCCCTGTGCATACACAGCCTTCTATTCTCCTATGACTGATCTCTCCAAGGAGTGTATCTTCCTAATGTAAATGTTCAGTTCATATGCCAATCTTTTGTTTGGCTGGCAGCCACAAAAGTGGGTTCAATTCCAGACCTGAATGGCAGTTAGCGGCCATAGTGTCAGAGGTTCCACCAGGCTCTATCAGACCAGCAAACCTGGTCCTGTGTGTGTGTGTGTGTGTGTGTGTGTGTAATTTTGAGTTTTGTTCCACATTGTTCTCCCACGCTATCCAGGATCTCCTATGTAGATCCCCCTCTGAGTGGTTGACAGTGGTAGGTGGGCACCATCTATTTCTTCTGGTCTCATAGTCATATAGGCTGAGTATTGCATGGTATACCAATCGCTTGGACTAATTCTTTCCAGGTGTCTTTGGTTTTCTTCATTCTTCTTTGCTCTGGACGAGGAAAGACCCATCATTGCATCTAGATGGCCGCTTGCAAACTTTTAAGATCCCAGTCACTAGTCACCAAAGTAGGATGTGTAACAATGTTTTGTGTAGTATGTCATGCCAATTGAGCTTGATGTCCCCTGTGACCATGGTCCTGAGCTCACAGGTCCAACTACTCATTCCCTCTGTGTAGCTGGCTGTGGTCAAGAAGTGACTACAGTCTTGTCCCTTGTCAGCTGTACTGTTGTTGTTGTTGTTATGTGTCGTCTAGTCGGACCCGACTCATAGCGACCCCTCCTTAGGTTTCTGAGGCAGTATCA
Organism: Orycteropus afer afer; assembly: GCF_000298275.1. Taxonomy (NCBI): domain Eukaryota; kingdom Metazoa; phylum Chordata; class Mammalia; order Tubulidentata; family Orycteropodidae; genus Orycteropus; species Orycteropus afer. Next base: position 129,705 of record NW_006922367.1, read on the forward strand.
CCACAAATTAGATTGCCCCATCTTCCTTCCAAGGAGTGGCTGGTGGATATGAACCGCCAGCCTTCTGGTTAGCAGTCAAATGCCTTAGCCACTATGCTACCAGAGCTCCCTGTACTGTGTACCTGGAAATTCTTACAGAACATAAAAATACACTTGTAGAAACATTGTCTGACAACCTTATACATGGTCTTGGGTGCACTCCCCCCTGCACAAACATACCTAATCGTTCAGCTTATCCATGCATATATCCACCTATAGATCAACGTCTGCCTTCACTAACAACATAGTGCTGTATGTGCAAAATGGTTCATATTTGTTGTCTGTACCTCCCATGAACCTCTCTATGTCTTCCTCTTCCTCAGTCCCACCGTGTTGATCACTCACATTTGCTATATTGCCCTTCTCTTCATCCAAATCACATACTTTTCTCTACCTATCTAACAGTGTTCCCTCCCTTCCCCTCACACCCCTGGAAACCAGCAAAGAAAATTTCCTTCCATATATAAATCTTTCCTTGACTTTTTATAATAGCAGACAAATACAGCATTTATCTTTCTGTGATTGACTTATTTCACTCAAGACATCAAGAATAATGTCTTCCAAGTGCATCCACGTTATGCGGTGTTTTGCCAATTCTATGTTATTCTTTAGGGTTGCATAGAATTCCATTGTGTGTACGTACCATAGTTTGGTTATCCATTCTTCTGTTGATAGGCACATAGGTTGTTTGCATCTTTTTGCTGTAGTAAATAGTGCTGTGGTGACCAAGGGTGTGTACATATCTGTTCTTGTACAATAACTTATTTTTGGTTAATACTAATAATTAACATATGAATACCAAGTAACATACAATAATATTAACCTTAAAACTCATCCTAATTCTCTCCTCCTGACCCCCTTTTTTCTTATTGTTTCATTTTTCACATCATATGTTCTGTGTCTTTTGGGATAGCTTTGTATTTAGTTGTGGACATATGATAACATGAAGCTTATAGCATATAACAATTGAGTTTACTCAGTAATAATACCCTGTAGTAGGAGTTTTTGTTTGCCTATGCCATTACCTTTATTGACAGTTACTCCTTCATTTATTTATTTATTATCAGTTTCTTCCCTGTGTACTTCATCAGATCAGCTTTTTGTTAATTGTCTTACCTTTCCACTTGAAGGACACACAAGGCAGGTCTGGTGTTAACAAATCCCCATAACTTTTGCTTATATGGGAATGTTTTGAGTTTGCCTTCCTTATTGAAGGATAATTTTTCTGGATAAAGAATTCTTGGTTGACAGGTCTTATCTTTCAGTGCTATATATATATATCTTTCTGTTAACTCCTTACCTCTAATGGTTTTCTTTTTTGAAGAATAGGAGCTCTGGTAGCGTAATGCCTAAGACACTTGACTGCTAACCAGAAGGTTGGTGGTTCAAACCCACCAGCCACTCCTCGGGAAGATGGTTGGGCAATGTATTTCCATAGTGATACTGCCTCAGAAACTCAAGGAGGGGTTGCTGTGAGTTGGATCCTACTCGACAGCAAATAACAACAACAACAACAACAACAATTTATAAGTAAATGCAAGATAAGCTACATGTGCATATTGTGGGAACATAAAATAATAATCATTGTGATTGGTCTAAAGTTGATTTTTAACTGTCTCGTTTTCTAACATTTCATATTTATATAATAGTAACAAATCTATTATCTGACTATTTACCACATTATCAATGTGCATCTTGCAGTAACAAATGCCAAGATGTGAGGCAAAAGTAATACTGACTGTGATGATTAAGGTTATGTGTCAACTTGGCTGGGCCGTGATTCTCAGTGGTTTGGCAGTTATATAATGATGAAATTTGGTGGTTATATAAAGATGAGATTTAGCTGTTGTGTAATGATGTAATTTAGCAGATATGTAATGATACTGTCATCTTCCATTTTTGCATAACATTGATTTTCCCATAATGACGTGGTCTTTGGAACCTAACCATGTTGATAAGTGAGGATTGGGTGTATTATGTAGTTGCTGAGTCAGAATTTCAGCCCATATCTACTGATTTCTGAAGACTGTGCTCTTAACCACTGTGTCGATTGCTTCTAAAGTTCAATTCTCCTGTGTGACTAAAGTCTCAAAAGTGTACATGGGACATAGAATCCTAAAGCTTGGAATTTCTTTTTGTATTTTTAAAATCTTAATTATTTTTTGTATTCTTTTGAAACCTTAACAGATGAATATTTGGGTCATATAAGGCAAAATACAATGAACTGGATAAGAAAATTGGGATAAATAAATAAAAATAGCCATACAAAGTTAAAGCTATATAGAAACGTACCAGAGTACAATGATAAAAAGTTAAGTGTTGATGATTATTTTAATTTCTCAGTCAAGATTTACATGAAGATGTCGAAGAAGCTGGTGCACTGCAAAAAAATCATGCTTCTGTGACATCTGTGAACCTCACAGAAGCTGCAGATTCTGTTTGCCTGCCTACAGAAGATGAGTCATTAAGCACTGTGAGCTGTGAAATGCCTCCAGAACAAACTCCAAGCAGTAATCCAGAGAGTGCCCCTGAAATAAATGATGTCGAAGCAGTAGAGGAGAAAGAAAACCATTGTAATGATAAAATTTGTGTGCAGACAACATCTGAAGAGGAAACAAGTGAAAATATGCCTACAGCAGAATATACTGCAGAGCAACCAAAGAAAAATGTGATTACTTACTCACAAATTATTAAAGAAGGCAGGAGATTTAATATTGATTTAGTATCAAAGGTAAGTACCAATTTTACCTATCTTATAGAAAACACTGACTTTTAATTGGTTGAAAATAGCATCTGGGCCTAAACCTAATTCTCATAAGTTTATTTTCAAAGTATAGAGCATTTATTCTATAAAGAGACAGTAGCTAGAAATTTATCATTAAATTAAAATATTCTTTAAATTAAAAACCTGTTAAAATGTTTTTTCATTATATCGCAAGCATTCTTTTCTTTTTGAGCTCATAGTCCACTCTACTATTTTCCTAACATCTGGGTACTATGGATTCTGTGAAAAGAAAAATCTAATTAACCTGTTTACAAATCCATGTTACACCCAGCCAGTCTATTGAATGAACTTTTTAAAAGTCTTTATATATATTAACTGTTTTTGGACGTGTATAATATTGAGTATTGCCTTAGTTGTCTAGTGCTGTTACAACAGAAGTACCATAAATGGATAGCTTTAATAAACAGAAATTTATTTTCTCATGGTTTAGGAAGCTAGAAGCCTGAATTCAGGGTGCTGGCTCTAGGGGAAGGGTTTCTCTCTGTGTCAGCTTTGGAGGAAGATCTTTGTCTCTTCAGCTTGGTTCCTTGGAGATCTCCATGTGGATTGGCTTCAGTCTTCCCCTGTCTCTGCTTCCTAGCTTGCTTGTTTAAACTCTTTTATATCTCATAAGAGACTGACTCAAAATGTACCCTACACCAGTCCTGCCTCATTAATATAACAGAGACAACCTGTTCCCAAATAGGATTATAACCACAAGCATAGAGATGAAGATTTAAAACACATATTTTGGGGGACACACTTCAACCCATAAAGAGTATTCTAAATAAACCAATGCATTTTGAAAATCATTTGTTAAAGTTTGAGTGCTTCAGAGATTAATTTAATAGTGATTGGGACAGAGAGACTGGGAAGAGTGCTAGTGTGTTAGGTGGTGTTTGCTTCATTAACTCTAATATTACATGATTATGACTTCAGAAGAGATCCCTGGGTCTTAGGAAGGTAAAATATTGCATTAGGTTTATATGAAGCAGGGTTTTTAGTGCAAAAGAATAGAAAACTAATAAGATAAAGAATAATGACCTTAAAAGTCTAAGAAAAAGGCCTGGCTAAACAGAAAAATAGAGACCAAATCTCATAAGTTGTAGGACAATGAGAAATTGAAAAGAAGTAGAAGTGCGTAGTGAATAACATTCAACGTTTCTGAAAACTCAGCTTTCCAATATGTGTATTCTCTTAATGAAAGTTCCCAGTGTTATTAGGTAAGGGTAGAGAATAATGCATTTCCCTCACATATTCCTGATGCAATCCTATATCCTTATACTGTTGTTCCATTTTTACTTGATAGATGGCAATGTGAATATCTTTTTACTATCCATTGCTTCTTTCTATCTCATAGGGCTCTGCACCTGATTTTGTCTTGGTCTGAACTGGTTAGTGCTTTGGTTTTAACTCATATTTCTGCACCATCTCTCCCACCTTCTTCATCTACTTTGACCCTGCCGTGCTTTGAAAGACAGCATTCTTTCCACATTACGTTGACTCTTGGTCTCTGGATGGAAGTTTAATCATAGCTCACTAGTCTTCCTATTCTTGTATTCATTAGCCTTTTACCACTGTGAAATTGCTCTAGTAGATCACTTAGAGGGTGGTAAAACAGAGACTTAGATTTAAATATGCTAGATTTTTATTTTTATTATTATTAGGCTTTAGACACAAAATTCTAGCATAGTTTTAATTGGAATTTGTTTTCCCTCTTGTGTGGTAGGTATCTCAGATGCATTATTTTTTAAGCTGGCAGTTTGAATCTTAAGCTTTATTAGATTATATTAAATGAAAATACATTTTAAAATTTGATAAATTAATATTTGTAAAATTATTGTGGCTATTGAGGACCTTTGAATCTCAAGTGCTAGTTTTGCAAGCAAATAAGGTATTTGAAGTAACTTAAAAAATTGTAGTTATGTAATTAAGACTCTTGGCAATATATTCTTAAAAACATGGGCTGTATCAGTTGCACAGTGTGTTAAGCAGAAGATAACGAAGTAACATGCCTTATTTAGTCAGAGTAATCGAATTAATTTAAAAATGCCATGTCGATTTTGTTTGTTCTGCACAATTCTGAGGTAATATAATAGTTTATTAAAAAAAAATCACTTAACTGAAACTGATTTACAGCAAGTCCTTACTGACCTCTTGAATGCTCAGACTAATGGTATAGATTGATTTTTAGCTTCCCTATTTCTTTGTAGTAAAGCTAATTACATTCTTTTTTTTCTCCCTTATTATATATGTAACATTTACATTTTTTTAACATTTATCAATTTATAGACATTTAAAAGTATTTTTATAAATGAGCTATCCAAATGCTTTTGTGGTGTCCATGTGGTTAAATTTATAGCATGCTGATAATACTCTTGAAATTACCGTTTTTGTCTTTCTAAATGGATTATGAGAGATGTTGAAAGATTAAATCAGTTCCTCGCATACATGTTGGCAATAATCATCACCCTCATTTCTTGGGAGAGACTTATATAAATCTAGACTGTTTGATTAGAGAAAGACCTTATAATTTGACTGTTTCAGTGAAAATGTATCACAAATCTTTTTTTTTTCTTTTTTTTTTTTTTTGAGGGAGTGGAAGCATAACCATCTGGCTATATCCAGTCTACAGCCCTTTATCTGAAACCCTTGAGACCCAATGTGTTTTGTAATTCAGACTGTATCAAGTAACATTTTCAGCAAGGTTTTAGGCAACACTGTATAACCAAATACATTAATATTTCTATAGTGAAATTTGTGAATATTCATATTAAATGGAATAAACAAGGACAGAAGAGCTTTATATCAGTTTGTATCAAGTTTTGATGCCAACATAGTTAGCATCCAAAAACTTTTGGATTCCAGAGCTTTTTGGATTTTGAATTTCACATAATCTGTTGTGAACCTGCTATTGTTGTTGTTGTTATGTGCCGTTGATTCGGACCAGACTCATAGCAACCCCTCCTTGGGTTTCTGAGGCAGTATCACTACCAAAGTAGATTGTCCAACCTTCCGTCTGAGGAGTGGCTGGTGGGTTTGAACCACCAGCCTTCTGGTTAGCAGTCAAGTGCCTTAGGCACATGCTATCAGAGCTCCTTGTGACCTGCAGTCAGTCAATTTTTGTTATGCATTGTATTTGTAGCTATAATTCTTTTTACAAATTAAAAATATAACAATTATTTATCTATATTTATCACTTATCAGTTATTTTCTCTTTCACCTTTTATTTCATCCTCTAAAATAATTTGTACAGCTGCTGTATTCTCGAGGATTGCTAATTGATCTTCTAATAAAATCGAATGTTAGTCGGTATGCAGAGTTCAAAAATATTACCAGGATTCTTGCATTTCGAGAAGGAAGAGTGGAACAGGTATTGTAACTGGGTGTGAGCTTAAGCTATTTTCGTTCATTTTGGAAGGATAAATAAATAAGATTGCTATTTTCCTCAGAAAGCATTAAATTCTAGTCATGGATGGTGATTTACAAATATAAATGGTGAGAAATTGCTCAAACACAAACTATCCATCAACTGAAAGTTCTAGTGTTAATTTTCTTATGAGTTATGCAGTAGCTTAATGTTGGTGTTGAGAAAGCATCAGGTTCAGGTACTATTGTTAGACTTGAACTATCATTTGTTCTCAGTTTAGAGGGAGGGGTATGCCATTGGCCTTTTAATGACAAGATGAACAAGTTGGTAGACTTAAGTAAGAGAGTACATAATTTAATTAGCTCTGAAGTCAACAGAGATGCCATTAGAACTGATTAAGGTAATATGAAACAACCTGACTAGAATGGAAATAATAATAATCCTGCTATACTTTATGGGGGAAAATGTTATTTATAATACTTGTATTACTAGGAAGCAGTTTCTTAATATTTTTCAGGTTCCTTGTTCCAGAGCAGATGTCTTTAATAATAAACAACTTACTATGGTAGAAAAGCGAATGCTGATGAAATTTCTTACATTTTGTATGGAGTATGAGGAACATCCTGATGAATATAAAGGTATTATTTCATTAAATTGTATTTACCATTTGAGATTGCTTATTATTTTAATATAATTTCTCTGACTTAGTGAGCTAAGGAGCTCTGGTGGTGTAGTGCGTAAAGCATTTGACTGCTAACCAGAGGGCTGGCGGTTCAAACCCACCAGCCACTCCTCAGAAGGAAAATTGGGCGATCTACTTCCCTAGTGTTACTGCCTCGGAAATCCAAGAAGAGTTGCTATGAATTGGATCTGACTCGATGTCAGTGAGTTTGGTTTTTTGGTTTTAGTGAGCTAAATCTTACTACTTATTACTGCTTTTAAATATATTCTAACTCTGTCTCTCCAATACATTACCCATTAGCCACATGTAGCTATTACAGTTTAAATTAATTATA
>NW_006922367.1:137838-141036 GCF_000298275.1 Orycteropus afer afer
CTCTTTTCATTATTGTATTACTTTTTATTACCAATAATAACAAATATGTATGTTTCCTTATCTTTCCAGGATTTCTTTGTTTGGAGTCTTGAACTATTTGTTTCATTTAATAAAAAATAAAAGAGACTAGATGGTATACTGAGAAAAAAACAATTGGTTTAGAAAGAGCTGTTATTTCATCTTGGCTGTCATTCATCTCACTGCAATATGGGGACAGTTACTTCACAGTTTATTGAAAATTGAATACTCCACTCTAGTATCCGGGAGAGGTCTGGTGGTATAGTGCCTAAGGAATTTGACTGCTAACCGGAAGGCTGATGGTTCAAACCCACCAGCCACTCCTCGGAAGGACAACTAGGCAGTCTACTTCCGAAGAGATACTTTGTCAGACACCCAAGGAGGGGTCGCTATGAGTTGGATTTGACTGGAGGGCAGTGAGTTTGGTTTGCTTTTTTTACTCTAGTATCAGAGTTACATACTTTAAGTGCACGTGGCTTGAAAAATTATCCAAAATTAGAATATACTATTGGCAGTTTATAAAATTATCATGAGAAATACAGCAATATATATATTTTTTAACTAGATGGAATAGTAACAATCTAGCTCTTACACTTGAAGCTTCAAGGGCTAATTTGTTGCCACCAAGTTGATTCCCACTCATGGTGACCCCGTATGTACAGAGTAGAACTAACTGCTCCATAGGGTTGTCAAAGTTGAGACTTTCAGAAGCAGACCTCTAGGCCTGTCTTTTGAGGCATCTTTAGTTAGGTTCCAACCGCCAGCCTTTTGGCTAGTAATTTAGCATTTAACTGTTTTTGCCACCCAAGGACTCCCCTTTAAGTCTACTAGATACTGTCAAATTTTTCTCCAAGTGCCTGTATAAACTTACATTCTCTCAGTTATTTTTGTAATTATTATTTATTTTATATGAATTATTTCCATAAAGTTTTTATCTTTTGTCATTTACTGTCACTAATAGTCTCACTATGTTTTTTTAGCTTTGGTAGCATAGTGCCTCAGGCACTTGACTACTAACCAGAAGGCTGGTGGTTCAAACCCACCAGCCACACCTTGGAAGGAAGGTTGGGTAATCTACTTCTGTAGTGATACTGCCTCGGAAACCCAAGGAGGGGTTGCTGTGTGTCAGGGCCGACTCGATGGCATATAACAACAACAACAATTTAAGAGTTGTTTCTAGGTAGTTGCTGATGTTTTGAGGTGTCATTATATGGCAGTCAGACTGATTGTACTAGCTACACAGAAATAAATTTTAATCAAGTAGTACTCTACAACGAAATTTCCATTTTGTCATAATTAATATTTTCAAATGCAATTATTGATATTGTTGAGCAGTTTACATGATAATAAAGTGATAGTATTGCCAACCGTGGAAACCCAGTGAGTTATTTAATGTCTTTCTAGTTTCTTAGTAAAATACTAAACATAGATCCATTGTTTAAAGCTTAAAATCATTCAAATAAGATAGTGAGATTGTTTATAGTTTCTGTTGTCATAATCAAGTCTCTTTCCATGACTAATTATATTATGACCCTTATCTTTTATGAAAGTGATTTAAACAAACTTGATATCATTTTTCTGTGGTGTGGTTTTAAATAGAATTTGACTTCTGATTTTAATTGGTGCATTTTCATCCTTTTTATAGCTTATGAGGACATTACATTCTCTGAATATTTAAAAACTCAAAAATTAACCTCCAACCTCCAATATTTTGTCCTGCATTCAATTGCAATGACATCAGAGGCAACCAGCACTACCATAGAAGGCCTCAAATCTACTAAACACTTTCTCCATTGTCTTGGGCGATACGGCAACACTCCATTTTTGTTTCCTTTATATGGCCAAGGAGAACTCCCTCAATGTTTCTGCAGGTAAGTTTGACATCGGTACTCTTGTCTCTTTTAAAGGTGATACTCAAATAAGAGGTGAAAATTAGAAAGTAACAAATGTGATACCTAGTCGAGATTTAGTATATGAAACATAGGCTTTGTCGTCCTACTTTTCTATAATCTGTTTATAGAAAAGTAGGATACCTTAGTGACTATCTACATAAATGATAACATTCAGTTTTGCCTGTTTTGAGCCTTTATAAAAATATACCAGAAAGCCAAACCCACTGACATCAAGTTGATTCTGACTCATAGAGATCCTGATTGGGTTTCCAAGGCTATAAATCTCTATGGAAGTAGATCATCTCATTTTCCTCCGGTGGAGCAGTTGGTGGGTTTGAACCATTGACCTTATGTTTAGCAGTCAAAAGCCTTACCAACTATGCCACTAGAGCCCCTTATAAAAATATAGACATACTGTAAATTCCTTTTTTCATTCAGTATTATGTTTCAAAGAGTCATCTTTATTTTATAATTATACCTTGTATATTATCATTGCTGTGTAGTGTTCTGTTACAGATACACCACATTTTTGATGGACACTTAGAATGTTTCCAGTTTTTTGCTATTATGAGCATCCTTGTGCATATTTCAGAACATACATGTTCAAGAGTTTCTCTAGGATACATATTTAGGAGTGGAATTTCTGAGTGAAAAGGTATATAATGTTCGACAACTTTACATGATAGTTCCTGATTGTTTCTTCAGAGGGTTGTATCAATTTATATCCCCCTAGCAGTAATAAGAGTTCCCATAGCTCTACATATATTCTGAATGCTAATCTTTTCTCAGTTATATATGTTACATTTGTCTTTCCTTGTTTGGTAACTTATCTATTCACTTGTCTTGGTATTTATGGTACATTGAGGTTATCAAATTAGTGTATTCAAATTTAACAATCTTTTCTTTTTATACATAGCCCTTTTTAGGGTAGTATAAACCCACTTCCATTGAGTAAATTCCAACTCGTAGAGATCCCCATTGGGTTTTCAAGGCTTTAAATCTTTATGGAAGTAGATTGCTTCATCTTCCCACAGAGCAGCTGGTGGGATTGAACCACTGGCCTTGTGGTTAGCAGCCAAATTGCCTTACTCATTATGCCACCAGAGCTATGGAGCCAGAGTACCTGGATTAAAATCCTGTTTTTTTACATTTACAAGCCTATAACCTTGGGCAAATTATACCACCTTCTATTACGTTTTTGGGAGCTCTGGTAGCATAGTGGCTAAGACACTTGCCTGCTAACCAGACGGCTGGCGGTTCAAACCCACCAGCCACTCCTCGGAAGGAA
>NW_006922367.1:141136-146192 GCF_000298275.1 Orycteropus afer afer
AACAACAACAACAGCTTTAAAGAAAGCACTTTGGGGCTTTTGATACTCTATTATATTTTTGTATCTCAGTTCATTAAGTTTTACTCTTTATCATTTCCTTTCATGGTGTCTTTTCCAGTTTATACCCTACCCCATACCCTCACCAGTTCTTAGACTGAAACTCGGTGAGTTACTTATTCATCATTTTTTATTTCCTGATATAAGCATTTAATGTTAAAAAGTTCTAACTACTGCTCTGTATCTTACACATTTTATTAGGTGATATTTTATTATTTTTTTAGCTGTACTTTAATTTCCATTATAATTTCTTCATTCACCTATGAGTTACTTTGAAGTATTTTAAAATAGCTAATCTGGTTGATTCTTCTGCTAACATGTAGTTTTTATTGCATTGTGGTTAGAAAAAAGAGTTTTATTATATTGATTCTCTGAACGTTGTTGATATATATACTTTATGGCCTAGTATGTCATCAATTTTTGTAAATTTTCCATATGTACTTGATAAGAATGAGCTTATCTAGTTGCTAGGTGCTGGGTTCTCTAATTGTCCCATAAATCCAAGTTCAAATTGTAATTTTCAAACTTTAGTTTTACTGAGTTTTCCATTGATCTATCAATAATAGAGAAACATGTTTTGAAACCTTACATTATGATGTTATAATAACTATGATTTGTCAATTTCTCCCTAAAATTCTATCAGTTTTTCTTTGTATTTATCTTGAGGAAGTTGATTAAGATCATAGAAATTTAGAATTTTTTAATTTTTCTGACTAATATTTACAATTATCTACTGACCTTCACCCTTCCTGATAATGCTTTTTTCTTGAAGTCTACTTTATCTGTTATTCATGTAATTATACTCTAACTTTTTAACATTTGCCTGTTCCATAATTTCCCGTCCTTTCAATTTCAACTTTTTTGAATCTCTATTTAGGGTTCTTGTCTTGTCTAAAAAGCATATTATTGTATTTGTTTTAATCCCATTTGACAATCTCTGTCTTTGACCAAGCAGGATAAGTCCTCTTAATGTATACTTCTTTCTGAAGTATATAATTTTAAAAATTCCTCGAGTATAGACCTGTCTGTTGACATAAAAACTGCTTTCTAAATTGTGTGTGAAAATAACTTTTCTTTTTGGCTTTTTTTTTCTTCCACTTTTCAGGGTAGTGGTTTGCTCTGTGACCTTAGCTCTCTGATGGATCTAAGAAGAGTTGTTGATTTTTAGTTTGTTCACCTTTTTTTTCTTTTTGTGAGTAGGGCCTTCCACCTTTTTTTCTTAAGTGATGATTAATTAGGTACATAGTCCTAGGTTGATAATTCCTTTCTCCCAGTACTTTAAAATTTTATCCCAAGTTTGGTTTCAGCCACATTGTCAATTTTTTTTAAGTGATTTTTATCCCTCAGGCTGCTTTTGTCTTTAGTGTTCTGCATTCTTACTACAGTGAATCTAGGTGTTGGTTTCATTGTATTTATCTAGTTTGTTGTAAATTGACCCATATGAAATTAATGATATGCTACCATTTTTGTTCTATAGTTCCATGTTATTCAATCAGATACATCATATTTTCTACATCTATGAATTCATACCTTTCTCACTGTCTTTACAAAATTATCAGCCACTATCTTTACAAATTTTTTTTCCTTTATTGTCTGTATTCCTACTTTTTTGGAATCCCAAATAGATACATTTTAGACCTTAACATTCTCTCTCTCATGTTCTTAATCTCTCTTTCAGACAAGAAATTCTGGCTGATTTCTTCAGATATGTATTTCAGTTTAGTATTTATTTCACCTCTGAATAATCTGTAATTTAACCTGTTCATTTGTTAAGATTTCAGTATTTTTGTTTTCGTTTTTAGAAGTTCTACTTTTCCCCTACCAAATCTTCTTTGAAAGTTTTTGATACTCACTTTTGCTTGCACATTTTTGTGAGTCCATCTTTTATTTTTCTAAACACTTCCTGTATAGATATTGTACATTTTCTTTCTAATAACTATAGTATTTAAAATTTATAGTGGTCTAAATCTGCCATGTATTGTTTTTGCTCATTCATGTTCATGGGTTATTTCTTTGTACAATCCTTTGAAAGCTTATGTTTGATTTTAATCTGTAAAAATCTCAAGACCCAAATTAAAGATACTTTTCTTCAGGAATTTTTTTTTTCCCCCGCTACAGCTACATACTACAGATTTGAGACCATTTTAGCTCCCTCAGGAGATCCTTGCTTAATAATGGAACCCTTGATACAGCTCCCACACTGTGATACTGGCACAAGGATTAGTCTCCTTATTATGGTGTTTACTGCTTAATCTCTTTATTGCAGTGCTTACTGCTCAAAGCTTTGATTTCATCTCAGTGTAAGTGTGTGTGTCTTGGGGGATTGTTTTTCCTTTGGAAAGTTTTCTTCCTCAATCAATAAAAATTATGTTTAGTGCAAGATCTAGTTTTGGGGTAGGAGCAGGACATTCCTTCACTGAATCTCATCCAATATACTGCAGAAAGTAATTATTCTTAAATTTACATTTCTTAAATATGTGATTTTACGAATGGAGGTAGTACTGTTTTAAATTTGTTTCTGAAAGTAACTTATTCCTGAATATAATAGATGTTCATTATTTCCAGACAAGCTCCTCCTCTTCAATTACTGGTCCAAATAGCAATGAGTAGACAGTATCTATTCTGGTGTGTCTGGTCCTCTGGAACAAGAAGTTGTCCTATCAGTGTGAAACTAAGAGGAAGATTCTATGGTTTTCTCAATCACTCTTTCTTCCTGTGGCACTCCTGATTCAAAAGGAGCCGTACTATTTTCTCTCATGTTATCTCTTGCTACTCACTCTTACAGAGTTTTAGGGTAAGGAATAGGGACAGAATGAACCGATCACTGGGGACTAAGCAGAAGCTCAGTAGCTTCCTTACTAACACTTTATGAAAATGTATTATTTAATATTTAACATCATTCCTATTTTCCCACTAAGTTCCTATCTCCGTATTTCCTTTCCTGATTCCTTCATTTTTAAAATATGGATTTATGTATTTTATTTGTTGCTTTTAAGGGAAAGAACGTTTAAAAGCTTTATTGATTTATTGTGCTATATGAATATAAAATTTTAGATTAAAAATATGTTGAATAAAATTCTAGAAGACAAAGAAAACATTATTTCCCCAAAGATAATTATAACCTCCTTATGGCAGAGATTTTATCGGGTCTTCCATGTCTTTTTATCCTCTGCAGAGCCCATCACAGTTTTGTGCATGTGGTTCAGATTTAATTTTTGTTATAAAAATTATATTGTACTCTCTCCACTTTGAAATGATACTTTTATGGAATAATGTAATTAAATGTATGTATATAGTAAAAATAACAACACAGAATTTTTTCTGTTCTGGTTGAAATAGTATATTAAAATTTTGGGTGGTTTTGTTTTATTAAGGTAATGCTGAGTTCTTCCTACATAGAATCTATGTATGGCTTATAATAAAAATGCAATTATTTGGCATAGGGATATTAACTTTTAATTTTATATTTGATTCCCTACATAATGTTTTATAATTTCACATAAATATTATTCTGTTTATATCCTAACGTAGTAACACTACTACCATCTATACATCATAACCTGTACTTTTTATCACCAGGTTATCAGAATAAGGTGTCACCTGTTATGTGATTTCTAACCACCATTCTATATTCTGTTTTAATATAAGCCTCTTAAGCATTTCTCACAGCCAGTTACAGTGTGTTCTCATCAAGGCTACCGTTATAAATGGCATGCATGAATATTTATGTGAAAGATTCAAAGACATTTGTAAGTCATATCCTTGCATTCTAAATGAATTCTTCATAAACAATATAACATTTTAAGAGATAACTTTCATGAATAAACACCCCTTGAGGCTTTTATCAATTTAAATAGGTAGATTTTTTTTAAGAAAAGAAAATGAAGCTTATTTATTGTACTACCTAGTACTTATTAATATGTCAGGATACATAAATTGGACCATATTAGAAAAAAAAGTCATAGAAACCTATATATTTTTCTAGTCTAGCAAGAATTTTCCCCAGTATATATTAATTGGTTAATATTTTTTCTGGCAATGCTGGGCAGAATATGTTTATGGTATATAGATTTTTAAACTCTCACAACATTATCTTCCAAGAAGAAGTCCTTTTAAGCCCTAATTGACGATTTTTTTTGTGTGTCATCTGTATGGTTGGTTACAGAGTAGCCTTTAGAACTACTTTCTAATGCAGAATAGAGTTTATTTACTATGCCATGTTTTCATAACCCATACAATGGAGCAATACCAGTAGGAACAAACAGACTTCACATTTTTCTCTCAGTAGACCTAGACTACCCAGAGTTTCTTACTTGTCTTTTGTAAAAAAAGAGAGCATTTAATCAGTAGGTTACTAGGTAATTGTTTTGGTTGTCTCTAGTGCTGCTTTAACAGATGATACCACAAATAGGAGGGCTTAAATAAACAGGAATTTCTTCTCTTAGAGTTTTAGGGGCTAGAAGTCTGAGTTTAAACTGCTAGCCCTAGGGGCTGGGTGAAAGCCCCTCAACCTTGGGCTTCAGCTATGCCTCTTGCTCCCGGCCCACTGGAGCTAGAGGTGCCTCTTCACCCAGGCAGCTGCTAGTTGCCAAGGCTAATAAGCCTGATGTTGACAAATAAAACGGCACAGTTCCAATATTACCACACAACATGGCAGACCACTAGTCCAAGTCCAGAGACAGTCCAAAGATTGGCAGGAAACATGGCCAGGCTGTTAAACGAAGACTCAGCTACATGCAGGGTCAAAGTGTGCCAAAAAGCTGCAGAGACTTTTTTGAAACTTCTCCTTATATACTGTGTGGGAGTTATGTTTGTGTGTCAGCTTGGCTGGGCCTGGTTGAGTTGCTGGGCAGTTGGTGGTAGTTATTCCCCATGATGATACTGGCAATCAATTCCATGGTGGGATCTACCACAAGCAGCTGATTAGCTGCCTTTGGGATATGGTCTGCTTCCTGTATATAAGGAGAAGCTTTGGGAATGGTCTCTAGCCTATGACACG
>NW_006922367.1:146732-150693 GCF_000298275.1 Orycteropus afer afer
TTAATGTAGATAAAGCATGAATATGTTTTACTTTTAGCATGTGGATATAACTTATATAAATTATCACCACCAATACTTTTTACCAGATATTCATACTTAAAGGAAATTTTACAGACTATTATAGGAGAAAATTGAATGAATATGAGATCTACTTTATGAAGCTGATCTTTAACTTATAGTGTGTAACCTATTTTGTATTGTTTTGTCCTTTTACTCTGCTTTATAAAAAACCTTCTTCTTTAGTCCAAAGTCCAAGGTCAGAAGGTAGATTTAACTAAATGTTTTACAGTTCCATTTGGGGATGTCATAGTAGGAAGCATCTCTCAGACTAAAATAACCTTATTTTATTCCATAATAAGCAACTTCTTTTCTTCAGGGAATTTTGAGAAACCTAAGACACTTTTCTTAGATATTGGATCAACCTATTAGAAAACCATAAGAAGTCTTAAAATAGACCTAATTAAAGAGTTTATGTTTTTACTTGCATGTGAAGTCAGAAAGAGCAAATTTTAGATAGCTTATTAGTTCCTGTCCCCAGTGCTCTTGTAACCCAGCCTGACGAGTGGCAGTTAGGTTGTGGATATCCTTACTCTCTTTTCTTGTAAAATCTCCCTACTATTCTTGTAATATAACAAAAAAAAAAAAAAAAAAAAAAAAAAAAAAATGAGAGTTATTACTTTGACTGGTTGTCTAATTTTAAAAATGAAGAAAGTTAAGATAGAAACAAGCTAGACCTAGAAACCAGATTTCCTGATATGTAGTCTCTATGCTTCACATATTATACAATTTTAAAACAATTTTCTCTGAAAAAAATAAGATGAAAAAATAAAGGGAAATATTTAATAAAGGGAGATAATTGATTAAATTTTAAATAATAAAATATTGTTCTGATTTTGTTATATTTGTCAGCTTTTAAGAACTTGTAGTTTGCTGTGATTTATTTTTGCACTTTAAATATCACTTTCAAAAACGTAGAGGTGGGCAAAGGAGAAAATAAGGGCTGTTTTTATGGTGTTCTGGAAACATGACCTGAATAGAAAATGCCAGTTCAGATAAGTACATAAATATTTTCAACTTGCCACATTTTACTGTAATTAATAAAGGGAAAACAGACCATAAGCAAATTAATCCCCCTTCCCCATTATAACTTGTTTGTGTGCATTTGATAATTACTAATGTTCATGAGCTTAATAGTGGTTAGGTTTTATACCTTTTGGAGACTAGTTAGCATTGATCTGTTTAATTTTCCCAGCCTCATTGGTTTCCTGTCAAACATGGTATCATAGATAGAACCACACAGTTTACTTAAATGCAGTACACAAGCTAGTTCTGTTTCTCGTTGGTAAATTTGACCTCTTCAAATGTATGTGTGTGGTGTGTATGTGTAAAGGTAGATTATTTAAACAAGCTTAAATATTTGAAATTATTTTTTTTTGTAAATTACCAAAGCGAATTCTAAAGAAGCAGATTAATTCATTGAACATCAAGTACATAAATCATAGAACTAAGTAATAAACATTTCCATAATGGCTCATTATAAACTGTTGTTTTGAAACACAGCAGCTGAGAAGAGCTGCACTGAGATATGCCAAAGTTTTTTAATCTGAGATCCACAGGTCCTTGGAAATTATATATAAAATGTTATGTGTATGTCTTTATTAAAAGAGTCCTTAGTTTTATCAGATTTTCATATGTATCCATGACTGTTATGGATTGAATTGTATCTCCCTAAAATATGTGTTAACTTGGCTAGTACATAATTCCTAGTATTATGTGGTTGGCCTCTTTTTTGTGATCTGTTGTAATTATCCTGTATTGTGTGATGTATCGCAAATTCTAACCTCTATATGTTAACAAGGCAAGGTCAATGTGGGGTGTATCTTGAGTCACAGCCTTACAAGGGTACATGATTGAAGTCACACCTTTATTTAAGTCATATCCTTACTCAGGTTGCACCCTTCCTTGAGTCACACCTTTTATCTTACAAGAGGTAAAAGGAGGGAGAAGCAAGCAGAGAGAATTGGGGCCTGACTGCCATCAAGGAATGAGATCTGGGAGTGGAGCATGTCCTTTGAACCAGAGGTCCCTACACTGAGAACCTTGTAGACCCAGGTGTGTTGATGCCAAGACACATGGAGATGTCCAACAAACACTGGACCCACAGTTGTTGAAAGGAAACAAGGATCTTCCCTTAGAGCTGGAACCCTTGATTTGAACTTCGAGATTCCTAAACTAGGAGAGAGTAATTTCTGTTTTTTAAAGCCACCCATTTGTGGTATTTCTGTTACAGCAGCACTAGAGAACTAAGACAGTGACCCTCCAAACAGTTGAGAACCACTGCTGCAAATTTTCCTTTCAAAAAATCTTTATTTTTAATAAGATAATTATCCCTTATGCGCTTATAAAAAGAAGTCCTAAAGAGTGAATAGCAAGAGTGATTCTGGTATCTAGAGACTGAAGGAGATAGGGAAAATCTGAGAAATACTGCTGTTGGGCCTATAATTTATAGGCATTTCTTCAGATAAGATACAAGCAGGTATCTATCTCTGCCATAGTTGTGTGGGGGGAAAAGCAGTAAGTGTAATATAGTGAGTAAGAGGGTACATTTTGGAGTTAGACTCTTGGGGTCAAATCAGGGTTCTGTAATTTACTAGTTGTATTTCCCTGGGCAATTTATTTAACTTCTCCGTGTGCTCTAGTTTCTTAATTTTTAATGACTGCAATAGTAGTTTCTACTGTATAAGTTGTGAGGCTTAAAATGAATCAATATATAGAAAGTGCTTAAAATGGTGCCTGCCTAATTAATAAGTTCTGCATGGTCAACGAAAAAGGGGAAGGCCCTCAAGGAGATGGATTGAAACAGTGCCTGCAACAATGGGCTCAGGATTAGCAAGGATTGTGAGGCTGGCACAGGACGAGGCAATGTTTCCTTTTGTTGTACATGGGGTCACTAGAGTTGGAGCAGACTCGATGGCACCTAACAACAACACATGTTAGTTGTTATTACTATGATTGCTACTATCACTACTATGATTACTGCTTCTGGTATTGTTATAGAATGGCACCGTTGTTGTTGTTGTTGTTATGTGCCGTCGAGTTGGACCTGACTCATAGCGACCCCTCCTTGGGTTGCCGAGGCAGTATCACTACGGAAGTAGATTGCCCAACCATCCTTCCGAGAATGGCACCAAAGCTAGTATAAAACAGAGTGAGAAACTGAGCCAGGTTTAGGGTTCTAATCTAGGAATCAGCAAACTTCTGTAAAGATCAGATAGTATTAAATTTAGGCTTCACAAGTTATGTGGTTTCTGTCAAACTATTCAACTCTGTAGTTGTACTGCAAAAGCAGCTATAAATAATGTGTAAAAGAATGAATGTGACTGTGTTCCAGTAAAAATTTATTTACAAAAACAGGTAGTAAGTTTTCAGACTCTGTTCAATCAAACACTATTTTATCCATAATAAATAAAAAGATTTATTTTCCCAGCATTGCCACAAAATATAATATTTTTCAAGAAAAATCCCTAGATTATATAGGAATACCTTAGTTCAATGTCTGGTATGTCATTAACTAAGTATTTGATGGATAAATGAACGAATGATAGGTTGACTATGTGTTTCAGCAAAAATTGTGTGTTAAAGAAACTGTAGAACAGTGTTTCTCAAGTTGTTGTATTCATCAGAATCCATTGGAATCCTTGTTAAGACACAGACTGCTTGGTGCCACCACCAGAGTTTTTATATTGTAGACTTGAGGTGGGACATGGGAATGTCCATTTCTAACAAGTTCCTAGCTGTTGCTGATGCTACTGGTGTAGGGAACACTGTAGCAGAGGAAGCTACTGGGGAATTGCTTTAGTGAATTCAATTCTATTTTTTTTTAAATTGTGATTTGAGTGAAAATTTATAGAGCAAATTCACTTTCCATACAGCAGTTCACATACTTTATCTCATGACATTG
>NW_006922367.1:156553-161086 GCF_000298275.1 Orycteropus afer afer
CTTGGATAATTTTCTCAGTGGTTTTATTTTTCTCTTCCTGTTCTGGAATTCCAATGACACGTAGGTTATTCCTTTTGATGGTATCCCACATGAACCTTATGCTTTCTTCATTTTCTTTTGATTTTATTTTTCTGATTGATCTCTTTCCAAAGAAGTATTCAGGTGTTTGTCTTCAATCTCATTAATTCTGCCTTCCATTGCATCAATTCTACTCCTTTGCCTGCCCAATATGTTATCTATTTCTGACAATTTAGTATTATTCTTCTGGATTTCTATCTGTAGATTTAGAATCATTTCTAATTTTTATTTTGTCATTTTGTTCTAATATTTTCATCCAAAAGTATTCTAGGGTTTTTTCTGTGTTTTCTTTTCTCTGTCTCTCAATCCTTTGAAGATACCTAAATATAATTGTTTCTAATTCCTTATCAGAGTGTTCCAGTGCTTTCTTCCTCAGGGATGTTTTCTGGGTCTATATCCATCTCCCTTGTTTCTACCTCTTTATCGTGCTTCTTTGTGTGGACCGTGATAGTCTGTTGTCTCCAATACATCATGGCATTGTATTTAGATCTCTGTTATCTGTTTGTGAAGAGCAGCCAAGGGTGATTCAGGCTGTTGGTGGTTTTTTATCATTGGCCCGTTGGTGGAGAAGGTGGTGCTGGCTCTCACTCAGTAAGTGAAATTGCAGGAGGTGCGGGTGTAGTTGTGTCTTATGGGGACTGTTGCTGTCTCCCACTCAGTTAGAGAAAAATTATAATTGATTAACCATCAAAAAATTATAAGCACCTGGAGAAAAAAATACAGCCTTTAATCACACAGAAACTGTAACCAAAAAAAAGAAAAAAAAGGAAAAAGAAGAAGAAAAAAACAAGATAACCTGCAATATCTGGGGATAGGGCACTAAGAAACAAAAGGTAGAGAAGGGAACTAATGAAGAAAATAGTGGGAAAAATGCAAAAAGAAAAACAAGGAATGTAGTTATGCTTGAGAACAAAAGAGTAAAAAATTTGCAACCAGTAACAGGGAAAAGAAAAAAAGTTGAAAACGAGGACCTGGGAGGGGATGAATAAAGAATAACAGTAAAAATGGCAAAAGAATTAATAATAATAATAGCTTTAAAACAGACAAAAAGAAGCATAATAATAACCAGAGAAATAAAAGAGAAAAATAAAAAGAAAAAAAATCGGGGGAGGGCAGGGCAGGTCATCCAGGCTCCGTCAGAGCACACAGACTGGGCTGGTGTTCCTGTGGGCCCAGAAGGTGGGTGGGAGTGGGGGATGGCTGCATCTCCGTTCACCAAGCGAGTGTGGAGTATAAGAATAACAAGGGGAATATCGCACCTTTTGAGTCGTCCAGGTCCGGAGTGTCCTTGGGGTTACTGGCAAGCGGCATCTGTTCTTAAGCCCCTGGAATCTGGGAGAGTGCTGTCTCTTTAAACATCCAAAATAGTCAAGCCACTTGTAAACATTCAAAATGGCTGCGCCCTCCCAATAGGCAAAATTCCACAGCTCAGCCCGCTTTTTTCTTCGCTACTTCTCCTTTTATTCACCAGCCATGAGAGCTGTCCTCCGTGCAGTCCCTGGTTAGCAGGGCTGATTTTTAGGTTAATTCTTAGATCCTACCACCATTTGGCACTCTCCAAGTTGTCTGTGCTGTGCCGTCAGAATCGCTGAGGATCGTTGACAGACCACAGCTCCATATGTCTCCTTTTTTGTTATTTTCATACAAATCCTTCTGCTAGTTGGAGTTTAGTCTACTTCTGTATCCTTCCCTTCAAGGCTCAGGGTTCCAGGATTATCTTCTGTGTCCGTGTTAATTGGGTACCTTTTTCTTTGTTGAAGAGGGTGTGTGCAGTCTTTCTGCCTAGTCTGCCATCTTACTGGAAGCCATGAATTCAGTTCTAATCAGTAAGAAAAAAAATAATTTCTTTAAAGTGACACACAACCTGGGAAGAAGTCTCCATATTGTTTGTTACAATTTTGTATATAGTTTTCCCATTTTAAGCATCTACTGTAGGACTCTTGTATTTGACTATCTTCAATTTTAGCATAAGCAAACTTAAAGCTATTGTTTTAAAAATACATGTCTTAGCTCACAATGGATAGCAGTGCAATGAGATCTCTAAATTCAGGTGTTTTTAACCTGGCATAAATGCCTGGAATCAGTCAGCTGAGTTTCAGGAATTCAGAAGATGAATACCTTGAAATTGCATGCCAATTTATGTGTGTACAGTATGCATAGCTGTATTTTTCTAGGAAAGGGTTTCATAGATTCTATCAGTGTCTCAGAAGTCTTTGAATTCCCCTGCCCCTTAAGAAAGCCTAGGAACCACTGAGTTGCACTGCCTTAATTGATAACTATTCTTACTAAATTGGAAGAGCAATATGGAGTAGATTAGCCAAAAGTTTGTGCCTACTCTTTCAATGGAATTTTTTATAAGGTGTAGAATTTTGGAGGATGAAACAAACACAGCAACATACTTCATTTTATGAATCATGTGTAAATGGTTTTAAACAGTGTTTTCCCTCTAGTTAACAGTTTATATCGGTATAGAGATGATGCATAAAGTATAGAGGGTAAACGTGATTATGTTTGCATGATCAATTGTTTGTTTTTCCCTTGAGGAGAGAGTGTTGCATGGGATAAAGAGTAGGATGGTGAGATAATCTGTCATTTTGAAACCTGTTCTCTGGTGATGGATGAATAGTTTGGTAAAGTAACTCAATAATCTTCAGTTTTTTTCCAGGTTATTCACAGATCAGTGAGCATTTTTGTTAATAAAGCAATGGAATGCTTTTGTGTCTTCATCTCCATTATTCCTCAGACTTTGACAGGAAAAGATTTTTAATTTGGGAATAACCTTTTATTAAAACTTACATTATATTTAAGTGTTTGATGCTGGAGCAATTATTGTGACCAATGTAAGTATACTGGAATACATTGGCTTCACAAAATTGCACAGTTTGAATTCCTGTTTTAGTAATAGCTCCCTTCAGTGTTAACTAATTCAGATATTAGATTAGCCTTATAGGTAACTAAAAATCTCATCCAGTCTAGATTTATCATCAGGTTAGATGTGAATACTATTCCAGATCTTAAAATAATTGTAATAATCTGTATTGATGTGACAGGTATCTTCTTCAAGTGGAAGGCTGATGTTTGAATTAAGACCAGTATTTGGAGCTAAAAGTTTAGTTTTATTCAAATGAAAGGTATTGTTGCTGCACAAACTAACAGAAGTTTTTGAGGATCATTGATGGCAGGTCTTGGCTCATCTCTTTGGGACTAAAATGCCATTGTATAGATATAATAAGAATAATATGTGAAATGTGTTTATTTTCAAGGTAAATTGAAGATTGACATTCTTTATTTTTAAGAAGAGTAAAAGTCTACGATAAAGAGCTGGATTTCCACATGTTCTCTACTGTCTCCCTGTTAGTTTTTTATTCCAAATTAATCTAAGTAATTTGATTGTATACAATTGTAATGAGGCTATTCATGTCTAATTCTTCATCAGTTTACCATCTATTCTGGTAGGGAATGCTCAAAAACTCATTTTAAAAATAAAATCCATTGTTACTTTTCATGAAAATTACAAAGTTTTCCAGTGTTAGAAGAATACCAGTCACAGAATTATGTACTGATTCTAGCTGGTATCTAATTACTTGCGTGAACGTGTAATTTAACCCTGTTATGAACAAGTTATTTTATGTTCATTAGGTATGACTGACACAAGGTTTTTTTGGTAATGGAATGCCTGCTGAGGAATTAAGTCATGTTAAAATTTTGTTAGGTAAAATGCAGTTTAATAAATAACGTGTGAGAGGTATGTCCCCTGAACTCTGGAGGTGGTATAGGTGAGATGAGGCATAAGAAAAATTGTTTGTTCTTAGGAAATTTATTTTATTGTGTGTAACTTTTGAAAACATGGAGTAACACATAAGGGCACCTGAATTGGCTGCACATAATTGTTAGGGTCTCCTTCTTGGTGCTGCAATCTCTGCATTGCCTCCTAGATCCCTTGACAGGTAAATGCATTCCAACCTGTCAGAGCCATAAATCAGTATCATTTGGCACCCTGCTTATTCCTGGCTTGTTTTTGCAAGAAAGGAGGGTCTTCCTATTCTTTTGATATCCTGGGCCACAGTAAGCTGCCTAATGAGAGCAAACCTGAAGGAAAGCTGGTCACATCTGCCCCCGTTGTTGTGGTGGTGTTGTAAACAAAAATTAGCATGGTACACTTATATCTTGTGGGAGAGGGAGTGACTGGTAAACAGTTGTAGAAGGTACCTGTGATTTGTGTGAAGATTCAGTCTTGTTCCTGAAAATAAGTTGTTTGCTTGAAAATTACATCATCACCAAAAGTGCAACTTGCAAATGACCCACAGGAACTGTATACATACTTACAAGGCTTCGTTTGCTGTACGAAAGCCAAAAAATACAAAAGTTTTACACATTCATACCTCAAGGATGCACCCTCTCATTCACTACCCTCTAAATGCTGTGATTTGGCACCACTAAATGTTTCTTTTGTTA
>NW_006922367.1:161221-168053 GCF_000298275.1 Orycteropus afer afer
ATTGCCCAACCTTCCTTCTGAGGAGTGGCTAGTGGATTTGAATTGTCAGCCTTCTGGTTATCAGTTAAATGCCTTAGACACTACACCACTGGAGCTCCTAGACACAAGAGGGGCAAAAAATGTAAGTGACGTATACATGTCAAACTAGTCCAGAAAGGGTAGTAATATAATCCCTCCTATAAACCTGGGCTGCTGTTGTGGTTCAAATGTGAGTATATAAAGGAAAATACTTTGAAAATTGTGTAATACTCTTAAGTATTATTGTATAAAAGTTACATGACTATGTAGCCTTAGTATTTATGATGAATGTGTTTATAATCATTAAAACATAAAGTCATATATTATCGACTATTCAGTTTATGTAAACTAGATTTGGTATTTAGAATTTAATTGTTTATTTAAATTATCTAATAATTTATATCTGATGATAGATATATTTATTGTATCAAAATCAGTCCTCTCTCTCTCCTATGGTGCTTACTCAATATATTCCAAAACCAAACCAAACTCACTGCCATTGAGTTAATTCTGACTCATAGCAACCCCCTTTGGGTTTCCGAGGTAGTAAATCTTTACAGAAGTAGGCTGCCCAGTCTTTCTTTCACAGAGTAGCTGGTAGGTTTAAACCACCAACCTCTGGATAGCAGTCAAATGCCTTAGGCACTGCACCACCAGAGTTCCTTTACTTAATATATAGCCTTTGATAAAATAAGTACTCTGTACTTCTTTTCTTTGCTATTGAATTTAGTATATTTTAGTCTTACATAATTACAACTAATGACAAGTTTGGCTGACACAAACCATAGCTAGTTGTCCTGGAGTCAATTTTGACTCTTGGCAACCTTATTATGTTTCAGAGTATGACTGTGCACCATAGGATTTTCAGTGGTTATGATCTTTCAGATATAGATCATCATGTGAGTAGACTCAAACTGTCAACCTTTCAGTTCTAGCTGAGCGTTTAACCATTTGCATCACCAAGGACCCCTTTGGTTGACACATAAAATAATAGTAACCCTAAATCCATTGCTGTTGAGTTGATTCCTACTCATAGTTAGTAACCTTATAGGACAGAGTAGAACTGCCCCATAGAGTTTCCAAGGCTGTAATCTTTACAGACTATATGAAGAAGATGAACTCAATATCAGCATTGGAGGAAGACTCGTTAACAACTTGTCACAGGCAGATAACTCAACTTTGCTTGCTGAAAGTGAAGAGGACTTGAAACACTGGTGAAGATCAACTACTACAGCTTCCAGTGTGGATTACACCTCAACATGAAGAAAAAAAAATCCTCACAACTAGACCAATAAACAACATCATCATAAATGGAAAAATTATTGACATTGTCATGTATTTCATTTTATTTGGGGCTGCAATCAATGCTCATAGAAGCAGCAGTCAGGAAATCAAACGACTTATTGCATTAGGCAAATATGCTGCAAAAAGACCTGTTTAAAGTGTTAAAAAGCAAAGATGTCATTTTGAGAACTAAAACATGCCTGACACAAGCTATAGTATTTTCAATCGCTTCATGTACATGTGAAAGCTGGGCACGGAAGACAAAAATTGATGCATTTGAATTATGGTGTTGATGAAGGATATTGAATATACTACGAACAAACAAATTTGTCTTGGACAAAGTACAGCCAGAAAGCTCCTTATAAGCACATATGGCGAAACTTTGGCTCATGTAGTTTGGTCATGTTGTCAGGACAAACCAGTCTCTGGAGAAAGGCATCATGCAATATAAAGTAGAGGGTTAATGAAAAAGAGGAAAGCCCTCAACAAGATGGGTTGACACAGTGCTTGCAACAATGGGCTCAAACAGCAGTGATTGTGAGGGTGGCACAGGAACAAGGAGTGTTTCTTTCTATTGTACATGGGGTCACTATGAGTCCGAACTGACTCGACAGCACCTAGCAGCAACAACAGCAGTCTTCATGGAAGCAGACTGCCAAATCTTTGTTTTGTGGAGAGGCTGCTGGGTTTGAATAGTTCACGTTTTAATTAGTAGACTAGCAGTTAACACTGTGCCACCGGGGCTCTTTCAGTGGCACATGTTGTTGTTGTTGTTATGTGCAGTCAAGTTGGTCCTGACTCATAGCGACCCCTCCTTGGGTTGCTGAGGCAGTATCACTACGGAAATAGATTGCCCAACCTTCCTTCTGAGGAGTAGCTGGTGGGTTTGAACCACCAGCCTTCTAGTTAGCAGTCAAGTGCCTTAGGCACTGTGCTACCAGAGCTCCCATCAGTGGCACATAGAAGGTGCTTAATAATTAAATCGTTTAAATTGAATTTGAAATTACATAGAAAGAAAATACTGCAGGACAGAAACTGTATTTTTTTTCCCATGCACTGGAGAAATAACTTGTAAAAGAGAACTCTGTTGAAGCTAAAATAATTAATTGCTTTTAGCTATTCCTACTCTTTATTTCTCTATCCCTTTATGTTCATCTCCTTTCTTCTTCCCATGTTACAGGTTCTCACTTGCTTAATATAATGAAATTGAATTTAAATTGTATTAAAAAAAATTCATACCAATTTTGATTTACATTATATTTTGTATGTAAACAGTTTGCTAAACAAATGAATTATATAAATAAGAAGGTATATTTAGCCTACTGCTACCAGAATATTTTCAACCAGTTTTAAATTTTTAAAATTTTGTTGTTGAGAACATACATAACAAAACACACACCAGTTAAATAATTTGTACATGTACAATTCAGTCACATCGGTTATGTTCTTCAAGTTTTGCACATATTCTCACCCTCTTTTTCTGAGTTGTTCCTCCTCAGAATAAGGATGACTTGAAGTAGTTATTGATGAAGATTGAAGACTACAGTTTGCGGTATGGATTACAGCTCAATATAAAGAAAAAAAAAAATCCTCACAACTGGACCACTAAGCAGCATCACGATAAATGGGGAAAAGATTGAAGTTGTCAAAGACTTCATATTATTTGGTTCTACAATCAACACCAATGGAAGTTGTCAAAGACTTCATATTATTTGGTTCTACAATCAACACCAATGGAAGTTGTCAAAGACTTCATATTATTTGGTTCTACAATCACCACCAATGGAAGCAGCAGTCAAGACAGCAGAAAACATATTGCATGGGGCAAATAGACTACAAAAGACCTCTTGCAAATGCTGAGGAGCAAAGATGTCTCCTTGAAGACTAAGGTATGCCTGACTCAAGACATGGTATTTTCAATCACCTCATATGCATGTGAGAGCTGGACAGTGAATAAGGAAGACTGAAGAAGAGTTGATGCTTTTGAGCTGTGATGTTGGCAAATAATACTGGAAGTACCATAGACTGCTAAAAGAACTAACAAATGTATCTTGGAAGAAGTGCTGCTGGAATGCTCCTTGGACATGAGAATGGTCAGACTTTGTCTCACCTACTTTGGTCCTGTTGTCAGAAGGGACCATTATCTGGAGAAGGATATCATGCTTGGTAAAGTGGAGGGTCAACAAAAAAGGGAAAGGCTCTCAACAAGATGGATTGACACAGTGGCTGCAACGATGGTCTCAAGTATAGCAAGGATCGTGAGGTTGGCACAGGACCGGGCAAGTGTTTCGTTCTGTTGTACATAGGATTGCTATGAGTTGGAGCCAACTCACCGTACCTAACAACACAATAGATAGTTCTTTAAGGAGCACAATGCTCAAGGCACATACTCTTTACTAGTTAAGCTAAATGATTGTTTGATTTTAAGAAGATTTCAGGGGATATTTTTGGTTTAAGATTTAAGTATTCTCTCAAGGCTACCGTATTCCAGAAATTCATGACTTCAGAAAAATCTAGAGTCTATGAGAATTTGAAATTCTGTTCTGCATTTTCCTTCTTTTGATCAGGATTCTTCTATTTAATCTTTGATCAAAATGTTCAGTAATTATAGACAGGTACCATCCAGTTCCTCTGGTCTCATAGCAGAGGAGTCAGTTGTTCATGGTGGCAATTAACCACACATTCCATTGCCTCCTATTCCTGACCTTCCTTTCTTGTTCCAGGCTAATTGAGACCAATTGTTATGCTTTGGATGGCCGCTTGCAAGCTTTGAATACCCCAGGCACTACACAGTGAACTAGGCCGCAGAACAGAAGCACTAAACACTCAACCATTGTTCTTTTTAAATGACTGTAGAAATTTATGTACTGGGTATGGCAATAATTGAAAGTCATGAGCCTGCACTATTTTATAATATGCACTAATTAGATTAGTTTTGAAGTTAGCTGCCCTCAAGTTGTCTCCTACTCAAAGACCTCTTAGATATAACCAGATAAAACATTGCCTGGTTCTGTACCAACTTAATGATCATTGGTATTTGATTTCATTCTTACAACTATTGTGTCCATCTCCTTGAGGGTTTTCCTTGTTCTTGATGACACTCTGCCAAACATGATGTTCTTTCTAGCAACTGGTGCTCCCTGATGATATGTCCAGAGTACACAAGATGGAGTCTCACCATCCTCACTTCTTAGGAGCATTCTGGTTGTATTTCTTTTAAGATAGATGTATTTGTTCTTCTGGTGGTCCATGATGCCTTCAGTATTCTTCACCAACACCATAATTGGAATGCATCAGTTCATCTTTGGTCTTCCTTTTTTATTGTCCAGCTTTCACGTGCACTTAGTAAGGTGATTGAAAAGACCATTGCTTAGGTCAGGTGTACCTTAGATTTGCTCAGTGCAGTATATCATTTGATTTATTCATTGTTGCTTCCATGAACATTGATTATTGATCCCAAACCAAACCAGACCTGTTGAGTTGAATCCAACTCATAGTGACCCTCTAAGATAGAGTAGAATTCCCTATAGGATTTCCAAGGCTATAAATCTTTACAGAACCAAAATACCACATCTTTCTCCCACGAAGCCTCTCGTGGGCTCAAATAGCCGACTATTTGATTAACATCTGAAACTTTGATTATTAATCCAAGTAGAATGAAATCATTGACAACTTCAGTTTCTTCTCCATTTATCATGATACTCTTTATCAGTTCAGTTATGACAATTTTCATTTTCTTCACATGCAGAGGTAAACCATATTGAACGCTGTATCTTTGACCTTTATCATTTAGTGGTTCAAGTTGTCTTCGTTTTCAGCAAGCAGGGTTGTGTCATCTGCATATCATTGCAGGTTGTTAATGAATTTTTCCACAGTCCTGATACTGCATTCTTCCTCATAAAGTCCAGCTCTTTGGATTATTTGTTCAAGATACAGCTTGAGTAAGTAAGATGAATTGGATGCCCCTTGTGCCACATACCTTTTCCAATTTTTAGCCACATAATATACCACCTGACAGCAGTATACCATTGAGCAACAACATACCATTGTTCTGTTTGAGCAAATGCCTCATGGTCTGTGTGTAAGTTCTGCATAAGCACAATTAAGTGTTTTGGAATTTCCATTCTTCATGATGTTATTCATAATTTGTTATGATCCATACAGTTGAATGCCTTCATGTATTCATTAAAATACAGGTAAACATCTTTCCAATATTCTCTGCTTTCGTTTAAGATCCATCTAATATCAGCAATGATAGCTCTTATTCCATGTCCTCTCCGAGTCCGAATTGAACTTTTGGCAGTTTTCCTGTCTGTACAACTGCAGTTGTTTTTGAATTATGTTCAGCAAAGTTTTGCTAGCATGTGATATTAATGATATTCCTTTATAATTTCCACTTTCTTTTTGATCACTTTTCTTTGGAATAGGCACTAATATGGATCTCTTCGAGTCAGTTGGCCAGGTTGCTCTCATCCAAATTTCTTGGCATATTATATGAGTGAGCACCTCCAGAGTTGCATCCGTTTGTTGAAGCATCTCAGTTGACATTCCATCAATTCCTGGAGCCTTGTTTTTTGCCAGTGCCTTCAATGCAGCATGAGAATCTTCTTTTAGTATCAGCAGTTCTTGATCATATGCTACCTCTTGAAATGGTTGAACGTCAACTTATTATTTTTGGAAAGTGACTCTGTGTATTCCTTCCATCTTCTTTTGATGCTTCCTATATCATTCAGTTTTTTGTCCATAGAATCTTTCAATAATGCAAGTGAGGCTTAATTTTTTTTTCTGTAGATTGGTAGCCCTCAATTATTTCAAACGAAATTAGGTTTTTCCATAAAAGTGCACGAGTATTTATATAAGTAACCATCTCTTTCAAACATTTTGCTTTCCCATCTGGGGTTTTTAAAAAGACCCATTTTATACTCAGCATAGCTATTTTTCCTAAGTAAATCTTTTTTCTATATTGTTAGAATCCAAATGCACTATTTCTTGAGCCCACCATCTTTATTGCTTATGGGAGCTCATTCCTTATGAACATTTCCAATCATGGACCCGTATTCATAGACATACATTCTTTAGGTGCTTTGAAGAGAGTAAATTCTAAATCTCTTTTGAATAATAAAATGTATTGAATTAATGAATAGCATTTTAAGTTTTGACTTATATTATACTTTATGAGAGGTACACATCTCTCTCATGGCTAATCATCACCAACATTTCTTCATGTGTTTGTTGGCTGCCTGAATGTCTTCATTGGTGAAATGTCTGTTCATGTCTTCTGCCCATTTTTTAATTGGATTGTTTGTCTTTTTGATGTTGAGCTGTTGGAGTTTTCTATAAATTTTAGAGATAAGTCCTTTGTCTGATATGTCATTGCCAAATATTTTTTTTCCCATTCTGTAGGTTCTCTTTTAACTCTTTTAGAGAAGTCTTTTGATGCATGCAAATATTTAATTTTTTTTGTTGTTGTTGTTAAGTGCCGTCGAGTCGTTTCCGACTCATAGCGACCCCATGCACAGCAGAACGATAC
>NW_006922367.1:169357-170389 GCF_000298275.1 Orycteropus afer afer
CTGGATAGTAGGTTTTGAGACCTGGGAGTATGAGACCTCCTACTTTGTTCTTCTTCAGTGGTGCTTTGCTTATCTATGGTCTCTTTCCTTTCTTTATGAAATTAGTGATTGGTTTTATCCATGTCTTTAAAGAATGTTGGTGGAATCTGGATCAGGGTTGCACTGAATGTGTAGATTGCTTTGGGTAGTATTGACATTTTCACATTGTTCAGTCTTCTGTCCATAAACATGGTATGTTCTTCCACTACCTAGATCCCTTATAGTTTCTTGAAGTGGTGTTTTGTAGTTTACTTTGTACGGGTCCGTTTTGTTCCTGGTGAGATTTATGCCCAAGTATTATATCTTTTTGGTAACTATTATAAATGTTATTGATCTCCTTCTTTCCTTTTTCAGAGACCTCTTTGCTGGTACAGAGGAATCCAGCTGATTTTGTATGTTGATGTTGTATCCTGCTACTATGTTAAATCTTTCAATAAATCCTGGTAGCTTTCTTGCTGAGTTCTTTGGGTTTTTTGTGTATAGAATCATATCATCTGCAAAAAGCGATAGTTTTACTTCTTCCATACCAATTTGGATGCCTGTGATTTCCCTTTCTTGCCTTACCCTGGCTAGAATGGAAGTGGAGATAGAGTGCATCCTTGTCTGATTCTGTTTGTAAGGGGAATGGTTTCAGTTTCTCTCCATTGAGAATAGTGTTGGCTGTTGGTTTTGCATGGATGCCCTTTATTATGTTGAGTAATTTCCTTTCTATTCCTATGTTTCTGAGAGTGTTTTTTTTTTTTTTTTAATCAGGAACGAGTGTTGGATTTTATCAAATTCCTTTTCTACATCTATTGATATGATAATTTGATTCTTTTCATTTATTTTACTTATGTGAGGTATTACATTGATTGTTTTTCTAATGTTTGCATGTTTCATATGAATCCCACTCGGTCATGGTGTGTGTGTGTGTGTGTGTGTGTGTGTGTTATTATATATATATATATATGTTGTTGGAGTCTATTGGCTAGGATTTTGAAGATTTTTGCATCT
>NW_006922367.1:171954-172895 GCF_000298275.1 Orycteropus afer afer
GGCCGCTTAGGACGCAGTCATGTGATCCATCATGGGAACCACCACTCACAAGTGAAGTCCAGCCAAGTTGACACATCTTCAACTATCACATATGGTTATGTCTTCTTTGTCAGTTGATCCTTTAATCATTATATAATGTCTTTCCTTATCTCTTATGGTTTTGTCTTAAAGTCTATTTATCAGAAATTAATATTGCTACTTCTGTTCTTTTTTTGATTCCCATTTGCTTGATATATCTTTGTCCAGCCTTTGATTTATAGTCTGTTTTACTCTTTGCATCTATGGTGAGTAGCATATTTGGATAGCATATTGAAGAGACTAGTTTTCTTAACCAGTCTGCAATGCTTTGTCTCATGAGTGGTTCATTTAATCCATTTACATTTGTTTAATTATCGACGAGCTCCTCAGAAGGAAGGATGGACAATCTACTTCTCTAGTGATACCACCTCGGAAACCCAAGGAGGGGTCACTATGAGTTGGGTCTGACTTGATGGCACATAACAACAACAACAACATGAATTTATTGCTGTCATTTTGTTATGTGTTTTTTTATGGTGTTGCTGAGTTCTTT
This sequence comes from Orycteropus afer afer, assembly GCF_000298275.1. Classification (NCBI taxonomy): domain Eukaryota; kingdom Metazoa; phylum Chordata; class Mammalia; order Tubulidentata; family Orycteropodidae; genus Orycteropus; species Orycteropus afer. The sequence goes on from NW_006922367.1 coordinate 172,526, forward strand.
CTTCCATATAATTTTCTATGTTTAGCTTATTATGTTTATGAATTTAGTTCTCATTTCCTTCCTTTCTATTGTTTTAGTATTTGCTAAATATTTGTGCCTCTTTATTTTGATGGTAAGGTTTAATTTTCTTTGAGGTTACCCTGTGATTTATTATTTTCTGTTCTGTCTCACAATTGTCTTAGCTTCTACTCTGTTTGGAAGTTCTGTACCTAAACTATTTATTCCCTCTTTGTAGTTTTCCTCATTTACCATTTGATGTCTCTGGTTCCTGTTTCCAGTCTTGTAAGTTTATTTTACTTTGGATACTTCTATAACTGGTTGATTTCTGGGTTGTGCCATCATGTGTGTTAATCATCGATTTTTGTCTACT
>NW_006922367.1:173244-176753 GCF_000298275.1 Orycteropus afer afer
CTTTCATATTAGGGAAGTTCTCGTCCAACAAATCTTTGACAGTATTCTCTTTGGTTTTATCTGTCTCTTCTGTTCTTGAATTCTGATTACACGTAAGCTATTCCTCTTGATGGTAAGCCACGTGAATCTTATATTTCCTTCATTTTGTTTTGATCTTTGCTCTGATTAAGTCCTTAACAAATTAGTAGTGAGGGATTTATCATCAGTGTCACTGATTTTGTCTTCCGTTGATTCAATTCTATTCCTTTGCCCATTCATTATGTTATCTATTTCTTAAATTTTAGTATTAATCTTCTGAACTTGTATTTGTTGCTTTTGTATGGTTTTTATTATTATTATTATTATTATTATTTCATAAGTTTGTCCTTGTTTTGTTTTCCTAAATTATTCTATATTTTGTCTGTTTTTTTCCTTAATTTTTTTGGTGTTTTCCTTGATCTGCCTCTCAGTCCCTTGATGGAACCCTAAATATAATTCTTTTGAATTCCTCATGAGGTAGTTCTAATGTCCCTTCTTCCTCAGAGAGGTTTCCTGAGCCTGTATCTTGGTCCCTTGTTTTTAATACTTTATCTTGCTTCTTTGTGTGGACATTTGTCTTTTAGACATTGAGACATTGTTGTGTATGTATTTAATTGATGATTGTATGTTGGTATGACTTCCCTTTTATATATATATATTTTAGTGAGCATAGCTATTGTGTGCTAATACATTTGCTAGTTGGGTGCACTTACACACTCATTACCTGTCATCTGTTGGGTGTAATAGAGAGAATGTGTGTGTGCACAGATCTCAGTTAGTTGTTTGTGAAGAGTATTTAAGGGTGAGTTGGCTGCTGTCCATTGTTGATTATTTTGTGATGGCCTTCGCCCAGTGGATGGGGCTGTAGGAGCTGTGAGTGTGGTTGGGTTGTGTGGTCACAATTGCTGTCTCCCACCCAGTTATACAAAAAAAGCCCACCTCTAATAAAATGAAAATGTGGAAAAAATACACTAACCACATAAACAGCAGAAATCACAAAAAACTTGAAAGGCACTAAATGAAAAGAAAAATTTCAAAAATAGAAAAGGAAGACAAAGATAAAAAGAGGAAAAAAAAGCCCCACAATATCTGGGGAGGAGGCAATAAGAGAAGATAGCAAGAGGAAAAAGAATGATAAAGAAAAATGCAAAAAGAAAAATAAAGAACTAAAAGAAGAAAATAAACAAAAAAGAAGACAATCAGACAAACCAAAAACCAAACCAAACTCACTGCTTTCGATTTGGATCCAACTCATAGTGACCCCTTCTTGAGTTTCCAAGGCAGTATCACTTCGGAAGTAGATTGCCCAAACTTCCTTCCAAGGAGTGGCTGGTAGGTTTGATTTGCCAACCTTCTGGTTAGCAATCAAGTCCTTTAGGCACTTCACCACCAACAAGAACCAGGGAAGGAATGAGAAAAAAATAAAAAGGAAAGGAAAAAGGAGGAAGGAAAAAGAACAGTTTAACACCAAGCAAACAAAAGTAAAATGGGAGGGGGCATGTAGGTTACCTGGGCTCTGTTTTTACTGGCCTACTGGCCTAGCAGTCAATGGAAAGTAGAGTACTTGGTTCTGGTCCTAGTTCCTGTCTACCCAGTAAGGAACTGCAGTCAGGGAATCTGATCTCAGAAGAGTTCCTGTTGTCCCAGAAGATATCCAGGGGCAAGGTACCTGGACTTGGAAAAAGTTCTTGCCAGCCCAAAATGCTGTTGGGAACAGAGTGGCTGATCTTGGAACTAGTTCCTATCTACCCAGAAGATAACTTGGGTAGGGAACTTGATTTCAGACTAGTTCCTGATGATCCAGATAATGTCTATGGGTAGGGCTTCTGAACCCAGGAAGTCTTTGCCAGTCCTAAAGGTGATTGGGAACAAGACATCTACCTGGTCCCAGAGGACCTTTCCACCAGGTCAAAAAGCCACTGTGGCAAGGGCATAGTCCCAGACAAAATTTGTGCTGTCTTAAGAGGTTACTGCAAGCATAGTCCCATTGCTAGGAAAAAAAGTTCCTGCCATCCCAAAAGCTGGCTGAATTTAGGGTTCCTGGTTTAAGAAAAAATTCTCCTTGTCCCAAAATGTGGCTTGTAACAGGGTACCTAGTGGTGGGACAAGTTCCTGCCTACCCAGAAGGCAGCTGGTCGCAGGGTGCCAAGAACATGATGGAATTCCTGCTGATCTAGAAGGTGGGTGGAGGTGGGGGATGGCCACACTTCCATTTTTCAAGAGGGTGTGGGGTTCAAGGGTAATGAGAGGAATATCACACCTTTCTAGTCATCAGCCTCCAGTGCAGTTGCCTGGGCTGTCCTCACCAAACTGAGCCTATTCTTAGGTTACTGCCGTGATTGGAATGCATCTTGCAAATATTCAAAATGGCTGCGCTGTCAGGACAACAGTCCACAGCTCCATTTGTTTCTTTAGTCGCTGTTTTCCTCTCTAATTGTCAGTAATCAGTGCAGTTGTCCATGCCGTCCTTGCCAAGCAGCCTATTTCTGCAGTTGCTACCCCATTCAGAACACCACTTGTGAATATTCAAACTGGCTGTGCTGTCAGGACGGCTGACAGTCCATACCTCTGTTTGTCCCCTTATTTACTGTTTTCATTCAGGTTCTTCTACTAGTTGGTATTTAATCCACTTTATCCTTCTCTTCAAACCTCGGGGTTCCTGGATTTTCTTTCTGTGTTTTAATTGGTTTCTTGTTTCTTTGTTATATAGGGTCTGTGCAGCTTGTCTGTTCTGCCATCTTTGCAAAACTTCTTCATTTGATCTCGTGATTGCTGCTTCTGTGGGCATTGATTGTGGATCCAAGTAAAATGAAATCCTTGACAACTTCTCCATTTCTCATGATGTTGCTTATTGGTTCTCTTGTGAGGATTTTTGTTTTCCTCATGTTGGGGTATAATCCATCCTGAAGGTTGTAGTGTTTGTAAGTTCTTAAGTCTTCTTCACTATCTGCAAGCAAGGTTGTGTTATCTACATATTGTAGGTTGTTAATTTGTCATCCTCCAATTCTAATGCCACATCCTTCTTCTTATAGTCTTGGTTCTCAGATTATTTGCTCAGCATACAGGTTGAATAAGTATGGTGGAAAGATACAACCCTGATGACACACACCCTTTCTGATTTTAAACCATGCAGTATCCCCTTCTCTGTTAAAATGTCAGATTCTTGGTTTGTGTACAGTTTCCTCATGAGCATAATTAATTGTTCTGGAATTCCCTTTCTTCTCAATATTATCGATAATTTGTTATGATCCACACAGTTGGAAGCCATTTCATAGTCAATAAAACACAGGTGAACATCTTTCTGGTATCCTTTGCTTTCAGCCAAGATCCATCTGACATCAGCAATGATACCCCTCATTATAGGTTCTCTTCTGAATCTGGCTTGAATTTCTGGCAGTTCTCTGTTGATGTACTGCTGCAACCATTTTTGAATTATTTTCAGCAAACTTTACTTGCATATGATATTGTTAGATAATTTCTGCATTCTGTTG
>NW_006922367.1:177905-180694 GCF_000298275.1 Orycteropus afer afer
TATCATGCAGTGTCTGGCATCATTTCTTTCACCAAGGCCATATTTTACAACAATAATGCTTCTTTGTTTCCAACTTTTGCATTGTAATTACCAACACATCTTGATCGCATGTTTGGTTAATTTTAGACAGTTGAAGTTTGTGAAATTCTTCCATTTCTTCATCTTTAGCTTTAGTGGTTTGGTACATAAATTTGAATATTTGTATCAGCTAGTCTACCTTGTAGGCATGTGGATATTATCCTGTCATTAACAGCATTTTATTTCAGGGTAGATCTTGAAATGTTCTTTTCGAAAATAAATGTGATGCCATTTCTCTTTAATTTATAATTCATGCCAAGGTTGACCATATGATTGTCTGATTCACAATGGCCAATACCAGTCTGTTTCAGTTCACTAATGCCTAGTATATTGATCTTATTCCCTCCATTTCATTTTTGACAAGTTCTAATTTTTCTAGATTTGTATTTTGTACATCTCATGTTCTGATTATTAATGGATGTTTGCAACTGTTTTTTCTCATTTTGAGTTGTGCCACATCAGCAAATGAAGGTACCAAAAGATTTACTCCATCTATGTCATTAAGGTCTTCTCACTTTCAGGAGGCAGCTCTTCCCCAGTTGTATTTTCAGTGCTTTTCAACCATATCAGGCAGTGTTTCACTGCTATTCTTAAGGTCTTTAGTGGCTCATCTCTTCAGAAGTGGACTGCCTCTTCCTTCTTCCTAGTTTGTCTTAATCTGGATATTGTGCTGAAACTGTCCAGCCTAGGTGACCCTGCTGGTGAAATACTGATCACATAGCTTCCAGTATCACAGCAACAGGCAATTGACCACAGTATTACTATCTGCTAGAAAAGTGGTGGATAACAGGTCTGAGGTGAGATATTTTGAGACACAGAAAGGGTAGTGTGACTCGGACAGAGTAGTTCATCAGAATTGGGGTTTGTGAAAATACTCAAATCAAGGACATTGATGAAAAGACAAATCACCAGTACCTGCTTATTTGCAGCACTGTTGTACCTCAATCATTTCCTACATTCAAACTATATCTTTTGAAATGTGTTTTGCTGAGTTGGAGGATTATTTTTTTGCTTCTGTGGGAAAATATTTGTCATATTTAATTTGCTTTTTGATTTGATAGTGTTATATGATGCAAGAACTTCGATACTAGAACCTCTGTAAATTTTGAAGGTCTGGAGAGCTTTAAAAAGTAAATAAATAAAGCATTAAATCCAAGACACAGAATGTTCTGTGTGTAAAAATAGTTTAAATGAGAATAATATATTAATATGAACCTTTGCCATTTTTCCTCTGATCACCCTCCAAAACTTTCAGGACCTTGTGCTTTGTATTTATCTTAAGGGACAGAGAACATCTCTTGCCACTTTGAAGAAAAAAAAATTGATTAAGGCAAAAATTTACTGTTCATTTGTCGAGTACACAATCCCACACACATAATTTTAGTAGTGAAAATACTGCCTTACATTTTACATTTATGAGAATATTTTGAAAGATTCTTTTCTTTGTTTGCAATTTCTCAGTCCTTAGTTGAGTTCATAGTTTTTTATTGGTTGTAATTCCAAAATTAGTATGAATGTATATGTATAAAGGTCTACCATTTTGAAAATAAAGAAATTAGATGAAGATATACTTTCTGTTTTGTTGAACTTATCTTGGGTACATTACATTTACATAGTATATTTCTCTTGTAGCAACAAACATACAACTCTGAAGCCTATTTTCTTTCTTGTTACATTAGTTTTTAATTAAAGAAAACAACTAGTTAAAGGAGTTACTTTCTGTGAAATATAATGAAGATTTTCTGGAAGTGACCTTCCCTTTATTAGCTAAAACAATAATCAGAATTAATAGAATAATCAAATTATATACAAACTCATAAATCATTATGAATAGTGCTGTCAAATGTTTAGCTATTAATGGGTCCTATTGTTTTGCAGATATATTTTCAAAACTACAACTGCTGATTTCTGTCTCGATAGCAATTGAAATTGCTTTCATAAAGCCTATGTAGAATGGAGGTTACATCCAAAATTTTTCACAACTGTTAATTTATCTATAATACAATTTAATGTCACTAGGGCAAAGGTGAAATTGAGTACAGTGTCTGTATGCTCTTTTAGTAGAATCTAGCTCATTGTTGAAAGTTTTATGAGTTTACCATATTTTTATGCAAATAAAATGCCCCTTCTACATTTGTTTGACAAATTCATCACCCAACAGCAAGATAGTTTTGTAAGCAGCACTATTATTGTTTGTGCTAATAGCATCACAGTTATGTTATACTCCAATACATTATTCTGAATAATATGTTATATGGATATTATGTTGCCTTTGTGAATTTTATTTGAGTTTGTCATAAGCAAATTATTGAAGTAGCACTTTAATATTTGAAACTTGAACAGAAAGAGCATATATCAGTAGATGTAGTATTTCATATTACTCAGGGACTATTTAAATGGATTACCATATTCTTTTCAACTTTAATAACAATAGGACAAATGGCAAATTATTTGCTGATGAATTTGGTAGGTTTTACAGATTCATGTGCCTCATATGCATGTGAGAGCTGAACAATGAATAAGGAAGACCGAAGAAGAGTTGATGCTTTTGAGTTGTGCTGGCGAAGAATGCTGAAAGTACCATGGACTGCTAAAAGAACTAACAAATTTGTCCTGGAAGAAGTGTGGCCAGAATGCTCCTTGGAAGCAAGAATGGCCAGACTTTCTCACATTTACTTTGGTCATGTTGTAGGAAGAGACCATTCCCTGGA
>NW_006922367.1:180859-182052 GCF_000298275.1 Orycteropus afer afer
TCTTAGGAAAATGGCTCACACACTTATAGAAGCTGGCAAATCCAAAGTTCCTGGATCAAATGTCAAGCTGGAGGCTTTTCCCAACTCTTGCAGCCACAGGGGCTGAGGAGCTCAAGGCTGGCAGGCAGTACACTGGCTGTTGACTCCAACAAATGACGAATCCAAGATCTCCAGGCTGAATGATGGATTGTTCACTCATGGACAGTTGTAGGCAGCACAACAGAATCCTGATCCACAGAAGAATGTTTCCTCTCCTAGGATGTCCACAGATATACTGGAAGCAGGCCACACCCCGAGGGAAACTCCCTTTCAATAGATTGACCGCTCAAAACATAATCATCTGATCCCATTATGGGAACAACCACACCACAACAGCTCAAACCACACAGAATTGTGGTCCAGCCAAGTTGATGCATAGCTCCAACCATAACAGATATCATGCTTGGTAAAGTGGAAGATCAACGAAAGAGGGGAAGGCCCTCACAAGATGGATTGACACAGTGGCTACAATGATGGGTTCAGGGATAGCCGGGATCATAGAGATGGCACAGGACCAGACAGTGTCTCATTCTGCTGGACATGAGCTCGCTATAAGTTGGAGCTGACTCGATGGCACCTAACAACAACAGCAACAACAACAACACAGATTCATGTACAGCTCAGGCCTTGTTAAGGAGAACAGAGATCTCTGGACATATTTCAAAATGATTACTTTCCCTTCCTCCTGCTAGAAGCTCTAGGGAGATCTCAGATCTGCACCCTGACAACCTAGTGGGACTGTTACAGGTAAAACTCACAAAAGTATGTGCATCTCCCCAAAAAGTGACTCCCACCCTAGAATTTTTAACTCTTAAATTAGGCCACATTGAGCCTCTAGGAAATAGTGAACTGCAGTTCAAGTATTCCTAGCAGATACTGGCTCTGGCTGTGTGTTTCTACCCATAGTACACTGTGATTCTCTATATCTAGCTGTCTGTTGCTCCAGTTTTCAGGCAACAGTTTATAACATGACCTCGATTCTCTTGATATAATAAGAGTGCAAAAAGGACAAGGAGGCCACATGTTCTGACCTCCTCTAATTCCACAAGAGAAAGACAGAATCACCATCAATAGCCCAAGGCCTATTCCTGCGAGGCCAGACATGCTGCCTCCCTCCAGCCCTTTCTCCAACCGTTCCTCCCAAAGCACCCACC
>NW_006922367.1:182382-183981 GCF_000298275.1 Orycteropus afer afer
TCTCTCACGTCTCTTTCCCAGCAATGTGTGTCTCAGGAGTGCAGGTCTCTTTCAGCAGCACGTCTTCCTCAACCAGCAGTCAGAGAGAGTTCTGCCTCTAGGAGGCCTCCTTTTGAGCTCGGCAGAGTGGCCAAACCAACCAATCATAACAACAGAATTCTAAGCACCTGAGAGTGACCCTCCCATAACATTGCATTGTGCCACGCCCAACAGAAATAACCCAGGTGGATAACATTTACAATCGGGAGCTCCCCAGTTGCTCATTCCACCACTGAGTTTACAATGACTTATGGGTAGAAAAGCCATACTAAGTAATTTACTACACTGCAAAGAGTTACTGACTTTCCATTTTTTTAGCTTTTTCTTGCTGTGAGGATGGGAATAATGACTTCCAAACTCATTAAATGTCAGACCAGTAAATGGAAGTTCCTATTTCATATACTTGAAATGACATTTTTAAAATTCTGATCTTGACAAAAGAAATTATTGTTCCCTAGTGAGGAAAATTGTCTTACTCTCAGTCATTGGTCAAACTCAGATATTAATTACCTATAAATTACCATTGTTTATTTGAAAATTAATATTTCCATTCTGCTTGTTTTGTAACTTTCTAAAACTTCTGAAAAGTATGATGATTATCTCTGTATTAAATGGTAAATAATTGAAATATAAAATGTGTTAGCATTATAAATAAGAGGAATCCAAAGTAAAGATTAAACTTTAATATATCACTGGTTCTTATCTCATAGGGCGTTTTTTTCTTTTAATCTAAAAAAAAAGAAGCTGAGATAAACCTTAATTCATAGAATATCAGACTATCCCATGATGTTGCTGTAACTTACTACAGTTGGTTTGAAGTGGAAACACCTGATCAGCTTTCAGAAAAAGAATTGTGACCACCTCAGGGCATCAATTAGCTTTTTTTTTTTTCTTCCCTGTCTTCCACAATTAATAATATGAATGGGCACCCTCAGAATTCTGCCAACATTATTAGCATTTGTGTTTTGCTGTCTTTGGTTGATTTTCTTTTTGATGAGCCATATTTGAAATTTTTATGCACAGTAGCTTGAAAAATAGTCATTAGAACATTCATGGCAAGATAAATAAGAATTTCAATGTAAAACTTAGTAAACAACTGAAGGATAGGGATTAGAATCACATATGTCTATAGGGGCCAGGAAGGTAAGTTAAAAGAATGGAGTGGTTAAAAAAATACAGCAGGGAGTGGTAATTGTTGTTAGATGCCTTTGAGTTGGTTCTGACTGATAATGACCCTGTGTACAACAGAATAAAAGACTGCCTAGCCCTGCACCATCATCATAGTTGCCATCCTTGATCCCATTATTGCAGGCACTGTCTATCTCATTGTGAGTCTTCCCCTTTTTCTGTTTTTTAAGAAGTAATCCCCTACTTTACAAGCATGATATATTGTCCCCCTTGATAACATGACCAAAGTACGAGAGATAAAGTCTTGCCATCCTCACTTCTAATGAGATTTTTTTTTTCTTTTTTTATTAGGATTTGGGTGAAGATTTACAGAGTAAATTCACTTTTCATACAGCAGTTCACATATACTTTGTCTCATGTCATTGACCAAAA
>NW_006922367.1:196474-197010 GCF_000298275.1 Orycteropus afer afer
CAAAGATTAAGAAATTGAAGATTTTTTACCACCTTTTATAGTCTGAAATTCATGAAACATGTAATCAAGGTGAATTGATAATTATTGATGATTGGGATGCAAAAATTGGAAATAAAGAAGCACTGATAGTTGGAAAATATGGCCGTGGTGACAGAAATGAAGCTGGAGATTGCATGATAGAATTTTGCAAGACCAATGACTTATCCATGTAAATGCCTTTTTTTCAACAAGATAAACAGTGATAATACATGTGGAATGGAGCTCTGGTGGCGCAGTGCCTGAGATTTGACTGTTACAAAGAAGGTCAGCAATTCAAACCCACCAGCTGACCCATGGAAGGGAGATGGGGCAATCTACTTCTGTAAATATTTACCACCTTGGAAACCCAGTGTGGTTTGCTGTTAGTCTTAATCAAATCAATGGTAGTGCATTTTTTTATACATGTAGAACTCACCAGATGTCATAGACAGAAATCAAATCAACTGGATCTATGAGAAGAGACAATACAGAAAAGCTCAGTATCATCAGTCAGAACG
>NW_006922367.1:197568-199227 GCF_000298275.1 Orycteropus afer afer
CAAAAGAAGATGAAGGGAAAACACAAAATCACTAAAAATAACTAAAATAAATAACTAATAATAATAAGTAAATAAATAAAATAACTAAAAATAACTGACCAGCATTCTGCCTTTTCAGGTGGTAGCATATGATCGAGAACCCATGGTACTGAAGGAAGAAGTCCAAGCTGCACTGAAGGAATTGGTAGAAAACAGGGCTCCAGGAATTGATGGAATATCCATTGAGATATTTCAACAAGTGAACAATGTGCTAGAAGCGCTTGCTCTTGTATGCCAATTAATTTGAGAGATAGGTACCTGGCCAACAGAGTGGATAAAATCCATATTTGTGCCCATTCCAAAGGTGAGCCAACAAATTGTCACCATTCATCTGTCACTTTGTTGTACTGTGATGGCTTGTGTATTGCTGTGAGTCGGCAGGCTATGCCACTGGTATTTCAAATACCAGCAGAGTCACCCATGGTGGACAAATTTCAATAGAGCTTCCAGACAAAGAAAGACTGGGAAGAGCGTTTGGGGACACCCAATTCTGAGAAAACTGGCCACTGAAAACCTTATAAATAGTACTGAAACACTGTCTGATATATTACTGGAAAACTTTATGTGTAGCATGAAACGTTGTCTGATATGGTGCCAGAAGATGAGCCTCTCAGGTGGGAAGGCAATCAAAATATGACTGGGGAAGAGCTGCCTCCTCAAAGTAGAGCTGACCTTAATGACGTGGATGGAGTAAAGCTTTAAAGGCCTTCATTTGCTGATGGGGCATGACTCAAAATGGGAAGAAACAACTGCAAACATTCTTTAATAATCAGAATGTACAAAGTATGGATCTTAGAAAATTGGAAGTATTCAAAATTAAAATGTGATGCATAAAGATCAATATCCTGGGCAATAGTGAGCTGAAAAGGACTGGTATTGGCCATTTTGAATCAGACAATCATGTGGTATACTATACTGGGAATGACAAATTGAAGAGGAATGAGTTGCATACTTCATCAAAAAGAACATTTCAAGATGTATCCTGAAGTACATTGCCATCAGTGATAGGATAATATCCAAATGCCTGCAAGGAAGACCAGTCAATATTACTGTTAATTCATATTTACCCACCAACCACTAAAGCCAGACATGAAGAAATTGAAGATTTTTACCACTTCTGCAGTCTGAAATAGACCAAGCATGCAATAAAGATGTATTGATAATTACTGGTGATTGGAGTACAAAAATTGGAAACAAAGAAAAATCATCTGTTGTTGGAAAATATGCCCTTGGTGATAGAAATGACTCTGCTGATTGCATTACAGAATTTTGCAAGATGAATGATTTATTCACTGCAAATGCTTTTTTTCAGTAGCATAAACAGTGGCTGTATGACTCAGGACCATGGTATTGGGGGACACTGGGCTCAATTGGCACAGTATAGTACATAAAAATTGTTCCACAACCTATTTGGTGAGTAGCAAGTGGGGTCTTAAAAGCTGTCAAGCAGCCATCTAAGGTGCAGCTAATGGTCTCTTCTCATCTGAATTGAAGAAGAGTGAAGAAAATCAAGGGCATTTGGAAACAATCAGTCTAAGGATATGATGGACCTTGAGACCAGAAGAACTAGATGGTGCCCAGCTACCAATGCCAACCACTCCGGAAGGGATCAAAACTGGA
>NW_006922367.1:199588-203770 GCF_000298275.1 Orycteropus afer afer
AACGGAGGAGAGTGAGTTAGGGTTGGGGATGGTAATCACGTTGTGAAATCAAATGTACACAAACTGTTGAATAAAACAAATTTTGCTCTGTAAACTTGAACCCCTCGGAAGGAAGGTTGGGCAATCCTACTTCCATAGTGATACTGCCTCGGAAACCCACGGAGGGGTCGCTATGAGTCGGGTTTGACTTGAGGGCACATAACAACAACAACAACAAACTTGAACCCGAAGCACAATAAAAAATAAAATAATTTTTTTAAAATAAATAAAACAGCAGTTATGCACATGGACCTCACCAGATGGAATATACAGGAATCAGATCGACTACATATGTGGAAAGAGGCAGTGGAGAAGCTCAATATCATCAGTCAGAACACGGCCAAGAGCTGACTGTGGATCAGACCATCACTTGCTCCTATGCAAGTTCAAGTTGAAGCTGAAGAAAATTAAAACAAGTCCATGAGAGCCAAAATAAGACCTTGATTATATCCCAAGTATAGACGTCATCGGAAGAATATATTTGACACATTGAGCACCAGTGACTGAAGACCAGATGACTTTTGGGGTGGCATCTAGAACATCATACATGAAGAAAGCAAATGATCATTTAAAATACAGGGAAGGAAGACTAAAATGGATGTTAGAAGAGATTCTGAAACTTGCTCTTGAATGGAGAGTAGCTAAAGCAAATGGAAGAAATGACAAGATAAAAGAGTTGAACAGAAGGATTCAAAGAAAAGTTTGAGAAGACAAAGTCAATTATTATAATGAAATGTGCAAAAACCTAGAGTTAGAAAACCAAAAAGGAAGACCATGCTCAGCATTTCTCAAGCTGAAAGAACTGAAGAGAAACTTCAAGCTTCGAGTTGCAATATTGACAGTTTCTATGGACAAAATATTGAATGATGCAGGAAGCATCAAAAGAAGATGGAAGGAATACACAGAGTCATTGTATCAAAAAGAATTTGTTGATGTTCAACTATTTCAGCAATTAGCATATGATCAAGATCTAATGGTACTGAAGGAAGAAGTTGAAAGCTGCCCTGAAAGAATTGGTGATAAACAAATCTCTAGAAATTGACCCATTGAGATGTTTCAACAGATGGATACAGTGCTGGAGGCTCTTACTCCTTTATGCCAAGAAATTTGAAAGACAGCTACCTGGCCAACTGAATGGAAGAGATCTATATTTGTGCCCATTTTAAAGAAAGGTGATCCAGCAGAATATGTAAATTACTGAACCTCATTAATATCACACATAAGTGAAATCTTGCTGAAGACAATTCAAAAATGGTTGCAGCAGTATATGGACAGGAAACATCCAGCAATGCAAGCTGGATTCAGAAGAGGATGTAGAATCAGGGATATCCTTGCTGATATCAGATAGAAATTAGCTGAAAGCAAAGAATACCAGAAAGATGTTTACATGTGTTTTATTGACTGTGCAAAAGCATTCGGCTGTGTGGATCATGAGAAATTAAGGATCACATTGGGAAGAATGGGATTTCCAGGACACTTAATTTTTATCGTGAGGAACCTGTACATAGACCAAGAAGCTGTTGTTTGAACAGAACAAGAGGATACTGCATGGTTTAAAATTAGGAAGGGTGTGGGTCATAGTTGTATACTTTCACCATACTTATTCAGTTTGTAGGCTGAGCAAATAATCCGAGAAGCTGAACTATATGAAGAAGAATGTGTCATCAGTATTGATGCAGATGACACAATCTTGCTGAAAGTGAAGATGACTTGAAGTCTTTACTGATGAAGATCAAAGACTACAGTCTTCAGTAGGGATTATACCTCAACATAAAGAAAACAAAAACCTTCACAACTGGACCAATAAGTAACATCAGGATAAATAGAGAAAAGATTGAAGTTGTCAGGGATTTCATTTTACTTGGTTCCACAATCAACACCCATGGAAGCAGCAGTCAGGAATGTTATATTGCACTGGGCAAGTCTGCTGCAAAAGACTTCTTTAAAGTATTAAGAAACAAAGATGTCACTTTGAAGACTAAGATGCACCTAACCAAGCCATGTTGTTGTTGTTGTTGTTGTTATGTGCTGTCAAGTCCAACCCGACTCATAGCAACCCCTCCTTGAGTTGCCAAGGCAGTATCACTATGGAAGTAGATTGCCCAACCTTCCTTCTGAGGAGTGACTGGTGGGTTTGAGCTGCCAGCCTTCTGGTTAGCAGTCAAGTGCCTTAGGCACTATGCTACCAGAGCTTCTAACCAAGCCAGGGATCTTCAGTTGCCTCCTTTGCATGTGAAAGCTGGGCAATGAATAAGGACGGTGAAAGAAGAGTTGCCTTTGAATTATGGTATTGGCAAAGAATACTGAAAATACCAGAAGACAGAGCTAATCTGTCCTGGAAGAGTGCAGCTGGAATGCTCTTTGGAAGCAAGAATGGCCAGACTTTGTCTTACCTGCTTTGGTCATGTTGTCAGAAGGGACCATTCCCTGGAGAAGGATATCATACTTGGTAAAGTAGAGGGTCAGCAAAGAAGGGGAAGGGCCCTCAAGGAGATGGATTGATACAGTGGCTGCTATGATGGGCTCAAGCATAGCAGGGATTGTGGAGATGGTGCAGGACCGAGTAGCATTTTGTTCTGTTGTACATAGGGTCGCTATATGTTGGAACTGGCATGACAGCACCTAATAACAGCAAAGCAATATGAAAATGATTGAGCAATATCAGTAATGAGACACATAAGTAAAATTTTGTTGAAAATAAAAAATCTGAGTGGTACTGACCATACTAAAGTGTAGAGCATATGATCCATTTAAAGAGAGCAGCTTTAAATCACCATAGGGCTCAGATTTGCAGGCCCAATGTTGTCAGATTCTCCTATTTTGCAAGGAAATCAGATAACAAATTGTTTATGTAAAGGTAACTTTAAAAAAAAAAATCACTAAAGAGAAAAAAAAAAAACCTGTGAGATAAAACAGACAAACCATATCAATAGGCTAGATTTATCTCATAGACTGCTATTTGCCGACTGTTGGTATAGCTAACCCACAGTTTTTATTTGTATATTTAATAGGATAATATCGGCACTTGACTGCTAACCAGAAGGCTGGTGGTTCAAACCCACCAGTCACTCCTTGGAAGGATGATGGGGCAATCTACTTCATAGTGATACTGCCGCGGAAACCCAAGGAGGGGTCACTATGAGTCGGGTCCGACTTGACGGCATGTAACAACAACAATCTTTCACCAAATTATTTTATTTTCAAATTATTATAACCATTCTAAAATACTTCACTGAATTGCATTCATAGCAACTACATAAAGTAGGAAATTTATATACTATGGTTATACTAACTCACAAGTCTATAGTTGGATTTTGACTTACTGAGCACCCCTTAAGAATTCAATTGGAATTTCTCTTCTCACAAGTTAACAGTTGTAGTAGATTGAATTTTTCCCTCTATAAGATAAGTTGAAATCCACACCCCTGTACTTCTGAATGTGACCTTGTTTATGAAATAAATTTTTTTCTTTTAATATGTTATCTATGAAGTTAATGAGTTCTTACTGGAGTAAGATGATTTTGAGTCATATATGGCTGTTGTTGTTGTTGTTATGTGCCGTCGAGTCGGCCCCGACTCATAGCGACCCCTCCTTGGGTTGCCAAGGCAGTATCACTACGGAAGTAGGATTGCCCAACCTTCCTTCCGAGGAGTGGCTGGTGGGTTTGAACCGCCAGCCGTCTGGTTAGCAGGTAAGTGTCTTAGCCACTATGCTACCAGAGCTCCCCATATATGGCTAGTGTCTTGTAAAATAGGACAGACATGGAGACATGGGGAAGACACCATGTGAAGATACGTCTACAAGCAGCAAAGGAATGGCAAATTGCCAGCAGCCACTAGAAGTTAGGAGAAAGACATGGGATAATTCCTCTCTCAAAGTCTTTAGAAGGAATTGACAAGATTTATAACTTGATTTGGACTTCTGGCTTCCAGAATTGTGACACAAGAAAGTTCTGTTCTTTAAATATACCTACTTTGTGATATTATGTTATGACAGTCCTAGGAAACTAAGTGCAGTGTAGTAAATTACTTTGTGTGGCTTTTCTACCCATAAGTCTTTATAAACTCCAAGGTGGAATTTGCTATGAGAAACTGAGGAGCTCCTGATTGCTGAAGGTGTCCACCTGGAGTATTTCTGTTGGG
>NW_006922367.1:204342-211647 GCF_000298275.1 Orycteropus afer afer
GTAGTAATAGGTCTCGGGTTACTGCTGGTAGTCCTGTCTTCCTCTTGTGAGATTAGAGGAGGTCAGAACATGTAGCCTCCTTGCCGTTTTTGTACTAAGACAATAGCCTAGAAATTCTGGGGTTTGCCTTTGATTCTATCATACTTACTGTCATTTTTTATCAGTCTCTTGGTATTATCCTTTCCTTGGTTTTCACTCATCTTTCCTGGTCCAGGATTTATCACTTCCTGTATTTCTTCTCTAACTTCCTAGTTGTCCTCCTGCTCCCAGTATCAGCCTCCTTCATTGAGTTGACATATCACTTCCAATGGCATTCTCTTGTCTGTCAAATCAAATCCAAACACCTCTATCTACCTTTTAATCCCCTTCCAAAATTAGTTTAGTTTTCAACTCCTTCCTGTTGTTCTCCAGTTTGTATATCTATTCAGGTATCCAGGCACATTCTTACCTTTCTGTCTTTTCTATTATTTTCCCATCTCCTAGAATCTGTCCCCACTTCCCAGCAATCTAACATTTTCCTTTTCAAGGCTTGACTCAGGCCCAGTCATAAGATGTTCTTCCACTGGCTAGTAGAGTATGTGTGCTTTTAGGCAAGTAGTTTAAATTCTCTGAGTTTCTATAACATGAGGCAATTGGTTAGCTATTTTAAAGGTTTCTCTAGTTTTGATCTTCTGTATGTCTTTCCCTCCAACTTATGCTGACCTTTGTTGTTTGAATTCCCTTGTTATATACTGCTAGTTTCTACCACTCAATCATTCCTTGGTTTTTCTCTAATTATTACACTTATATCATTTTTCACACAGGCTTAACAGAAGGCTAAATCCATAATTTATTCTTTTGCATCTATTGTGAAACTAGTGTAGTGTGCCATCACAGGTGGTTAGTTGTTTAATTTGAGCAATTTCAGTCTTATGCATAACCTCAGGTAAATTATAGCTTACTACTCTGCCCCTGATTCCTGGCTAATACCATTTTCCCTCTCCTAAGGTGTTATGTTTTCACCTTTGAACTGAGAAGGCTTGTGGGCCTTTTCTAGGATTTGCCTAACACCACTGAGTATCTTTTGTTTTATTTCACTATCTCACCAAACTGAGTTTTTAAAAGCTTATTACTATGTTGCTTTTAGGTGTCACCTGGTTCTGATTCATGGCAACTCTTTGTGCAACATAACGAAACACTGCCTTCTCCTGTGCCATCCTCACAATTACTGCTATCACTATAGTGTTACTATACCAAAAACCAAATGCACTGCCATCAAGTCAATTCCGACTCATAGCGACCCCTCCTTGGGTTTCCAAGGCAGTATCACTACGGAAGTAGATTGCCCTATCTTCCTTCCGAGGAGTGGCTGGTGGGTTTGAACCACCAGCCTTAACTAAGTAATAGACGTGTATTAATTTGGGTAAAGGCAAAGTCAATACACAAAAAGGGGAGGTCAGCACAATACAACTAAGGCAATGGAAGACATTGGGACGTATGCAAGAGTAAAAGGCAACAATGGTAAATACTACTGTTTACATAACCCTACAATAACAGTAATAACTGGATCATACAGTGTCTCTGTCTCTAACTTTTTAAGGAAGTGCTATACCATTTTCCACAGTGGTTGTATCATTTTGCAATCCCACCAGCAGTGTATGAGAGTTCCAATCAGCCTATACCCTTACCACCATTTGTGTGGTTTATTTGTGTATTTTGTTTGTTTGCTTTTTGTTTTGACCATTGCTATTATTGCTGGAAGGAGCTCTGGTGAAGTAGTGAGTAATGCTAACCTGAAGGTCAGTGATTCAAACCTACTAGCTGCTCTGTGGGAGGATGATGAGGCAGTCTGCTTCTGTACAGATTTATAGCCTTGGAAACGCGATGGGGGTCACTCTGAGTCAGAATTAACTCAATGGCAATGGGTTTTTTATTATTGCTGGGGCAAGATGATATCTCATTGTTCTGATTTTCATTTTCATCTCTCTAATGGCTAATCATCACAAGCATCTCTTCATGTATTTGTTGACTGCCAGAGTGTCATCTTTAGTGAAGTGTCTGTTCATGTACTTTGCCCATTTTTAAATTGGATTGTCTTTTTGTTGCAGAGATGTTGAAGTTAGTAATACTAATCTTGATGAATGACCAGGAAATGGTGTTTTTGGAGATTGGTAACAAAAAGCCAACACTAATACTCATACCTATGTAGAGTAAGAGTAATACCTGTACATAAAGCCTCTATCAGAGTTGAGAAGTTGTGTTTGTTCATATTTCAGAGGCGAGATTCCTCATGAATAGATACATTACTTTCAACTAATTTTTAGGACAGCATCTTGCTGCTACATCTAGCCTAGCAGAAATTTCTGGAAGCTTTTTTTTTTTAAAAAAAAAAAAACATTTCTACATGTATAATTCACTGACAATGATTACATTCAAGTTGTGCAACCATTCTCAACCTCCTTTTCTGACTTGTTCCTCCTCTATTAACATAAATTCTCTGTCCCCTAAGATTCCTTCCTATTTAACTTTTCAAGTTGCTATTGTCAATTTAATCCCATATTCTCACTGCCATCTAGTTGATTCTCACTCACAGTGACCTCCATTGGGTTTCTGAGGCAGTAAATCTTTATAGAAGTAGATTGCCCCATCTTCCTTCCATGGAGCAGTTGGTGGGTTTGAACCTCCAGCTTTCTGGTTAGCAGTCAAATGACTTAGGCACTGTTCCGCCAGAGTTCCTGGTTTGGTTTTAAGAAGACTTCAGGGTATATTTTTGGTTTAAAGTTTAAGGATTATCTCAGGGCAATAGTTTCAGGGGTTCATCCAGCTCCCTTGGTTCCACAGATTTCCACAAAGTTTGGAGTCCATTTGTTTTGAAATTCTGTTCTGCATTATCTGCCTTTTTTATCAGGATTCTTCTGTAGAATCTTTAATCAAAATGTTCAGTAATGGTAGCTGAACATCATTCAGTTCTTCTGGTCTCATGGCATAGGAAACAGTTGGTCATGGAAGCAGTTAGGCACATATTCTCCTCCCATTCCTGACTATCCTTCCTTTGTTGCTCCAGGCAAATAGAGACCAGTTGTACATTGGATGGCTACTTGGAAGCTTTTAAGATACCAGGCACTACACAGTGGACTAGGAGAAAGAGCAGAAGCACTGAACACATTATTAGGCCAGTTAACTATAAAGTCCCATGAAGCCATGACCCTAAACCTCCAAACGAAGGAACCAAATCCCATGAGGTTTTTGATTGTACACAAGCAGCTTGGGCAGCTATGCCTTTCTTTTTTTATCATCAATATAAATGTATCTTATCACACAACTTTTACCAATTCAGTTTTTTACAGGTGTACAACTTATTGATAGCAGTTACAGCAATCGATTGTGCATCCCTACCCTTAAACAATGGGATTTTTCCATCACCATTAGCCCCCATCCCCCTCCCTCTCACCCCAGGTAACCACTAATAAACTTTAGTCTCTATACGTTTGCTATTCTTATCTTTTATTTTTTTAATTGTGGTGTTCAATATTCCATTTTTAAAATTTATTTAGTTATTTTTAATGGTGATTTGGGTGAAAGTTTACAGAGAAAATTGGTTTTCTATTCAATAATCCATACACATTCTGTTTTGTGACGTTCACTGGTATCCCCACAATGCTACAGCATTCTTCCCACTTCTTCCCCATACCCACTCCTTCTCTTTGTCCTTTCTTCCTGTCCCCTTCTACCTTCCTGTCCCCTTCTACATTCCTACCTCTATCTCTGGATAAATGCTGCCCTCTTGATGTCATATGGTTGGTTGTTCTAATTAATGCATATACTCCTGGCATTACCCTATAGGCCTGTCTATCAATTGGCTGAAAGTTGAGCCACAGGGATTGAATTCAGTTTTCAGCTTAAAGGGTACCCATGGACCACAATCTTGAGGGTTCCAGCAATCTTCATCTGAACAGTAAGCCTGATCCTTTTTATGATTTGGGGTTTTGTTCCTCATTTTTCTCCCACTCTATCCATGGCTTCCTATTGTCATCCATTTCAGAGCAGTCAGCAGTGGTAGCCAGGCACCATCTAGTTCTTCTGGTCTCAAGATCGTAGAGGCTGGGGTTCATGTGATCCATTAGTCCTTTGGACTAATTGTTTCCTTGTATCTTCGTTATTATTCACTCTTCTTTATTTCACACAGAATGAGACCAATAGTTGCACCTTAGATGGCCTCCTATAAGCCTTTAAGACTTCAGTTGCCGCTCACCAGTTCGATATAGAATATTGTCTTTGTGGACTATATTGTGCCAATTGACCTTCGTGTCCCCCAAGTGTGTGGTCTTGAGGCCCTTTGCCCAACAACTCATTCCCCAAAGGTGTTTGGTTATGACTAAGGTGTTTCCACAACTTACCCCCTCTGTGCTCTACAACCATGAATGTATTTACAGTGCATATAAATATATACGGAGAGATATCCTCTGTCCAACCTATAGATATTTGTGGGTGTAGTCCCACTCACCTTCCCACCCCGTTCTGCTTAAGTATCTATATATCCACTGGTAGATTTTGTTATAAATGTTATTGCAGGATTGTGTATGTAATACTGTTCACTTTTATTGCCTTTAACACTTGTGCTTCACCCTGTGTCTTCCATTGGATCGATCATTTTGTGCTGACCTCCCACTTAGTGTACATTGCCTTTCCCTTCACCCAAGTTAATATTTATCTACCCTGTAGTTAGTAATTTATCTTTTTTTCCCCTCCCACTCTGGTAACCTTGGAAAAATAATTCATTCCTTGTATAAACTCTTTTTTAATATAAACTTTTAATAGTAATGGCCTCATACAGTATTTGTCCTTTTGTGATTGACGAATATCACTCAGTTTGATGTCCCCTGGGTTCATCCATGTTACGAGATATTTTGCAGATTCATCGTTATTCTTTTACATTGCATAGAATTCCATCGTGTGTATGTACTATGCTTTAACGATCCATTCATCTGTTGATGGGCACTTTGGTTGTTTCTGTCTTTTGCTGTTGTGAATCATGCTGTGATGAAAATGTGTGTGCGTGTATCTGTTCATGTCATGGCTCATATTTCTCTAGGATATATACTTAATAGTTGGATTACTCAATCATATGGTATTTCTATTCCTGCTTCTTAAGGAAGCATATTATTGTTTTCCACAGTGGTGTATCATTTTACAGTCTCACTAGCAATACAGTATATGTGGATTCCATTCTCAGACACTCTCACCAGCATTTGTTGTTTTCTGTTATTGTGAACTTTGCTGTTAATGCTAGGGTGAGATGATATATCATTTTTGTTTTGATTTGCATGTTTTGTGTGGTTAATGATCATGAGCATTTCTTCATGTTTGTTACCTGCCTTAATGTCGTCTTTGGTGAATTGTTCATGTCCTTTGCCCGTTTTTAAATTGGATTGTTAATCTTTTTTGTTGTTGAGGTGTTGAAATTTTCTATAAATTTTAGAGATTAGTCCTTTGTCTGATAAATCATTGCCAGTTTTTTCCCCCCAGGCTGTAGGTTCTCTTTTTACTCTTTTGGTGAAGTCTTTTGATGCACAGAAATGTTTAATTTTTAGAGTATTCCAGTTGTCTAATTTGTGTTCTGCTGTTTGTGTGTTTTTAGTTATGGTTGATAGTGTATTTATGCCATGTATTAGGACCCTTAAGTATGCACCTATTTTTTTTAATAATCTTTATGATTTTAGGTTTTATATTTAGATCTTTGCTCCATATTAATTTAGTTTTATATGGTGTAAGGTGTGGATCCTGTTTCATTTTTCTGCAAATGGATATCCATTTTGCTAGCACCATTTGTTGAATAGACTCTCTTTTCTTGCTGTAATGAAACCAGCTGTCCATAGGTGGATGGATTTACTTCTGAGTTCTCGATTCTTTTCCATTGCTCTATGTGTCTGTCATTGTACCAATGTCAGGGTGTTTAAATTAACTACTGTGGCTATATAGTAGGTTTTCAGATTGGGGAGTGGGAGGCTTGCTACTTTGTTCTTCTTTAGTAGTGTTTTGTTTGTTTGGGTTTCTTTCCTTTCCATATAAAGTTGTTAATTAATTTTCCATCTCTTTAAAGAATGGTGATAGGACCTGGAGGGATGGCATTATACCTATAGATTGTTTTTGGTAACATTGTCACTTTTACACTGTTAAGTTTTCCTGTCCATCCATGTGCGTGGTATATTATTACATTTGTGTAGGTATCTTTTGGTTTCTTGTATTAGTGTTTCATAGTTTCCTTCGTATAGGTACAGGTCTTCTATATCTCTGGGCAGATTTATTCCTAAATATTTCATCTTATGGAAGGCTGTTGTAAATGGTATTGTTTTCTTGATTCACTTTACAGAGTTCTCTTTGTTAATAATAGAGAAATCCAACTGATTTTTGTATACTGATCTTATACCTTGCCACTTTGCTAAATCCTTCTATTAGTTCAAGTAGTTTTCTTGTTGAGTCTTTTTATTTTCTTGGTATAGGATCATATCATCTGCAAATAGGGATGGTTTTTCTTCTTCTTTTTTTTTTTTTTTTTTTTTGCCTATTTGGATACCTTTTATTTACCTTTCTTGTTTTATTCCTCTGGCTAGGACTTCAAATACAATATTGAATAGGAGTGGTGGTAAGGGGCATCCTTGTCTGATTCCTGTTTGAAAAAGGGAGGTTTTCAGTTTTGCGCCATTGAGCATAATGTTGATCACTGGTTTGGTGTATATGCCCTTAATAATGTTGAGGAATATCCCTTATATTCCTCTTTTGCTGAGTGTTTTCATCAAGAGTGAGTGTTAGATTTTGTCAAATGTTTTTTCTGTGTTAATTGATATGATTATATGGTTCTTTTCCTTTGTTTTATTTATGTGGTGTAATTCATTGATTGTTTCTCTAATGTTGAATTATCTTTACATACTTGGTATGAATCCCACTTGGTCACGATATATTATTTTTTTCATAGGGTGTGGGGTTCTCTTAGCTAGTATTTTGTTGAGAATTTTTGTGTTGATATTTATGAGATACATAAGTCTGTAATTTTCTTTTTTAAATGATCTCTTTGCCTGATTTTGGTATGGTGGTTTTACATGCTTCATAGAATAAGTTCAATAGTATTACATAATTTTATATGTTCTGTAATAGTTTGAACATATAAAATTATGTAATACTATTGAACTTATTCTATAACTTATAACATAAATAAACATAATTTTATATGTTCTATAATAGTTTGAGCAGTCAGCCCCAGGGTTACAGGTGAGGAGAGACAACTCAGGGACGCCCGAAGTAGCAAGCAGGAAGAGCAGGAGAAAGGGG
>NW_006922367.1:216199-218204 GCF_000298275.1 Orycteropus afer afer
ATGGATTGACATGGTGGCTGCGATGATGGGCTCAAGTATAGCAGGGATTGTAGGGCTGGTGTGGGATCGGGCAGTGTTTAGTTCTGCTGTGCATGGGGTCGCTATGAGTCGGAAACGACTCGATGGCACTTAACAACACAACAACAATAGTTTGAGTAGAATTGGTATCAGCTCTTTTCTAAATGTTTCATAGAACTTTTTTTTTAGTTGGAAGGTTTGCTTTTTTTCTTTAATTGTGCTTTGGGTGCATATTTACAGAGCAAAATTTATTTTATATCCAACATTTCGTATACATTTGATTTCACTCTCTGATTACCATACCCAACCATAACCCACACTCCTCTCCTCCCTTCTCTGTGACCACCCCCAGTGCTCTTCTTAACTATGCACTCCTGTGTGTCCAGCTTTCCCTCAATGTGAATGCTGCCCTTTTGGTGCCCCATGGCCGATTGCTCCAAGGGATGTATCTCCATAGAGTAGGTGGGTGCGTTGCCCTGGGTTGGATGTTCTGCATGTAAGTTTTTTTAATGATCTTTTCAGTTTCTTCTTTTGTGATGAGTCTTTCCAAAATTCCTACCTCAGATTATGTTAGTTTGGATAGATAATGTGGTTCTAGAAATTTCTCTCTTTTTTCTAGATTATCAAACTTGTTTAAGTGTACAGTTCTTTATAACTAAACCAAAAAAATCAAACCCACTGTCATCAAGTTGTTTCTAACTCAGAGTGACCCCTGTTAGGTTTCTGAGGCAGTAGATGTTTATGGAAGTAGGTTGCTCAGTCTTGCTTCTGCAGAATGGCTGGTGGCCTTGAACCACCAACCTTCTGGTTAATAGAGGCCTTAGGCACTATGCTACCAGCACTCCTATCTTCATATACCTCAGGCAAAATCCTCTTTAGCTGTGGTGGATTAAGCATTAATACACTGAAGAAAAAATTGAGGTTGTCAAAGAATTCACATTGTTTGGTTCTACAATAGATGCCAATGGAAGCAGCAGTGAGGACATTAGACAACATGTAGCACTGGGCAGATCAGCCACAAAGGAACTCTTTCAAGTGCTGAGGAGCAAGGATGTCTCCTTGAGGACTCAGGTGCACCTGACACAAGCCATGATATTGTCAATCACCTCATATGCATGTGAGAGCTGGACAGTGAATAAGGAAGACCAAAGAGAAATTGATGCTTTTGAGTCGTGGTGCTGACAAACAATGCTGATAATACCATGGACTGCCAGAAGAACTAACAGATCTGTCCTGGAGGAAGTGCAGCCAAAATGCTCCTTAGAAGCAAGAATGGCCAGACTTCGTCTCACCTACTTTGATCATGTTTTCAGAAGGGAACATTCCTTGGAGAAGGATATCATGCTTGGTAAGATGGAGGGTTGACGAAGGAGGGGAAGGCCTTCAACGAGATGAATTGACATGGTAGCCACGATAATGGTCTCAAGTATAGCAGGGATCTTGGAGCTGGCATGGAATCAGGCGGTATTTTGTTCTGCTGTGCATGGAGTCAGTATGAATCAGAAACAAATTGACGGCACCTAACAACAAGAACACTGAATGATTAATTAATTAATTAGAATTATGAATTGCAGGTAGGTGTAAGGATGAGACATTTTTAGTTTTATTTACTGTGAAGGCCTACACTGACCACGTCGTAGTATATGTACAAAAGGGTTCATCTTTCTTGTCTGTACTTCCCACGTACCTCTCTATTTCTTTCTCTTCCTCAATGCCACTTTATTGTTCACTCACATTTCGTACATTGCCCTTCTGTTCACCCAAATCAAAGCTTATCTCTATCTATCTAACAATGTTCCCTACTTTCCCCTCCCAGCCCTGGTAACCAACAAAGAAAATTTTCTTCCAGAGATAAACCTTTCCTTAACTTTTACAATAAGGGACTAATATAGTATTTGTCCTTTTGTGATTGACTTATTTCACTCAGCGTAATGTCCTCCAAGTTCATCCACGTTATGCGGTGTTTTGCAGATTCTACATTATTCTT
>NW_006922367.1:218879-221898 GCF_000298275.1 Orycteropus afer afer
TTCCTTGAGGAACTGTATAGTTTTAGGTTTCACATTTAAGTCTTTGATCCATCTGGAGTTCATTTTTGTGTACGTTCGGAGGTACAGATCTTGTTTCATTTTTCTGCAAATGGCTCTCCAGTTTTGCCAGCGCCATTTATTAAACAAACATTCTCTTCCCCATTTAATGGATTTGGGGTCTTTCCAAAGATCAGCTGACTATAGGTCGATGGATCTATTTCTGGGTTCTCAATTCTATTTTGCTGGTCTGTGTATCTGTCATTAAACCAATACCAGGCAGTTTTGACTACTGTGGCTGTATAGTAGGTTTTGAGATCCGGCAGTGATAGACCTCCTGCTTTGTTTTTCTTTTTTAACAGTGCTTTGCTTATAAGAGGTCTCTTTCCTTTCCATATAAAGTTAGTGATTGGTTTTTCCTGATCCATAAAAAATGTTGATGAGATCTGTTTTGGGATTGCATTTAATGTATGCATTGCTTTGGGTAGGACTGACATTTTCACAATGTTCAATCTTCCTATCCACGAACATGGGATGTTCTTCCAATTTATGTAGTTCTCTTATGGTTTCCTGAAGTAGTTTTTTATAGTTTTCCTTGTACAGTTCTTTTGTGTCCCTGGTAAGATTTATTCCCAAGTATTTTATTATTATTATTATTATTTTGTAGCTATTGAAAACGGTATTGATTTCCTTATTTTTTTTCAGCAATCTCTTTGCTGGTGTACAGGAATCCAACTGATTCTTGGATGTTGATTTTATATCCTGCTACAGTGCTAAATCTCTCAATTAGTTCCAGGAGATTTTTGAGTGAGTCTCTTGGGTTTTCTAGGTATAGTATCATATCAACAGCAGATAGGGATAGTTTGACTTCTTCCTTACCGAGTCACTCTGCTGTTTTCTTTGTGATTGTGTAATCACTGTGTGGATTGTGGATATGTGTTTCTGTTTGTTGTAAAGAAGGTTTAGAATTCAAAGCAGGAAGTTTTATGGTAATTGGCTGAATACGGTTTCCTCTATCAAATGAGTGAAGTTATTGGCAGAGAAAGTTGAGAGCAAAAGAAGGAAAGCTTGGTGTTTCTCCGGTCGGTTTCTAGGGTTTGCGCAGGCTATTATTGATCACGTGGTTATTTACAAGACCGGGGCTCAATCTCAGGAAGGATTCCTATTTTTGTTGATTTACAACTTTCTGCATGGTTCAAGCACAGTCAAAGACTCCACTTCTGAGGCCTCTGAGCGCCAGTGAGCCAATCCAAGGCAAAAGAGCCGATCCAAGGCAAATTCCTGGGACCGCACTCAGCCATGGCTTTTTCTCTCTCCCCGCCCCTTCTGCCTGCGGCTCTGGTGCAATCCCGCCAGACCGCTAATGGCTCTAGAGTTTTTCTGTGATACCGCCCACCTGCAGCGCCAAAGATGCGTGTGATTTCAGCTGTGCTGGAGTCGGAGTACCTGCTAGTAAAGTATGTTCCCTATATCCGTGACCAGATAAGCACAATATCTCCCAGGCCGACCCAAACCCACTCGGAGACCCACTGAGAGGGGCAGGACCTTGCCCTCCTGGTGCAACAGTGAATTCTTCACTTGAGTTTCAGCGATTGTGCTCGTGCCTGCCTGCACCTGGAAGACCCAAATTACCGACAAAATCAGTTGCTGGAGGCAGGTCTCTGGGGCTGGCCTCTGGGTGGTTGGAGTGGTCACTGGTGTGTTGGTATAGGGTGTCTTCTTTCGTGGGTCACGGGAATCTCAGGTGGCTGCCCCTGCCCGCCAGTCAGTGCTCCAGGGAAGGTTCCAGTGTCCCCTCGTCTGCCCGTCCGTCCTCCGCCAGGTAGCTATTTCTTAAATAATCTCCCTCTGTCTTTCCTCTAATTCTGCTCTTTTGTGTTTGGTGCATTCTGATTCAGTGAGCTGTTCAGAGCACCAAAATCACTAATTCAAACTGCTGTACCTAGTTTTTCAAGCACTTAGATGGTAGAGGGATATAGCATGGTACTTACTGATGAGACTCCATTTTGAATCTCCTCTCTTGTAATTTTTGTTGATAATTTTGAAATGTAAAATGTACAGACTATTTATTCACTTTATTTACTGCAGCAGTTACTCAATTTTCTTCACTAGGAAAATGTAGCAGGCCAGCCCGATCATCATTCTTTGAGCCATCTTCTTCTATATTACGGTTTTTCATAATAGTCTATTATTGCCCATTTTATTTCAGTGCTTTCTGTTGTGACATCACCTGTTTCACTTCTTATTCATGTTATTTGCATCTTCTTTTCTTTTGATAAATTTGCCAGTGGTTTGTCAATTTCATTAATCTTTTCAAGAACCAACTTCTTCTAGTCTTGATTCTTTCTACTGTTTTTCTGTTGTGTGTTTATTTATTTATTTTTTGCTATACTTGCTTTTTCTAATTAGTGGAGCTGTTGGGTTAAGGTGTTACTTTTGATTTTTTTTTTTTTGGTCATGCAGTTTTGTTATATTTTCCTTTCACCCATATCCTGTTGTTATTATTATTATTATTATTATTACTATTATTCCTATAAATTGTCCTTGAGTACTGCTTTTGCTTTACTCAAGATTTTGATATGTTGTGTTTTTGTTGTCCTTTGATTCAAGGAATTTTTGTTTGTTTGTTTGTTTATTTCTTCCATACCCTGTAGCTTTAAAGTAGGGTATTATTCAGTTTCTGTGTGTTTGATTTTTCTTTCCCACAATCTTAGTGTGTTGACTTTTATTTTTATAATATTGTGATCTGAGAAGATGCTTTGTAGTATTTTGATGTTTTTGAATTTACTGTGGTTTGCTTGTAGCCTAACTTGTGGTCTCTTCTGGAGAAATTTCCATGTACAGTGGAAAAGAATGGGTATTGTGCTGTTGTTGTGTAGTGTATTCTGTATACGTCTATGAAGTCTAATTGGTTGGTTGTGTTTTTCAGATCTTCTGTTCCTTTGTTGTTTCTTTCTAGTTGTTCTGTGCTTCATTGAAAGTGGTGTATTGGGGTCTCCTACTATTATTGTGGAGTTGCCAT
>NW_006922367.1:222649-223357 GCF_000298275.1 Orycteropus afer afer
TCAACAATATGAATTGACACAGTGGTGACAACAATAGACTCAAACATATCAACGATTATGAGGATGGTGCAGGATCTGGCAGTTTTTCGTTCTATTGTACATAGGGTCATTGTGAGTTGGAATGGGCTTGATAGCACCTAATGATAATAACAGCAATCAATGTTGATAGATGGGCCTGTAGTCCATTAGTTTGAATTTGTTTGTGGTATTTTATTGTATAAATATATCACAATTTCTTTATCTAATCTCTTGATAGACATTTAGATTGTGTATGGTATATATAAAATAGTATGTATTTATCTAATTAACAAACACTTATGTAATACTGGTGCCTAAGACACTTGACTGCTAACCAGAAGGCTGGCAGTTCAAACCAACCAGCCACTCCTCGGAAGGAAGGTTGGGCAATCTACTTCCATAGTGATAACTGCCTTGGAAACCCAAGGAGAGGTCGCTATGAGTATGACTCCATGGCACATAACAACAACAACAACTTGTGTCAGGTACTGTTCTCGTTTCTTTACAAATATTAACTCATGATCTCTGGAAAAAACTCCTATATGAGATAAGCTATAATTTCATTCTATAAATGAGGGAACTAAGGTTAGACAGGAGCTAAATATCTTATTCTAGGTCACTCAGCTAATAGGTGGTGGAGCTGGTATATGACACCAGGATATTGCCTAAAAACAGTGCAGCGGCATGTCT
>NW_006922367.1:224047-227293 GCF_000298275.1 Orycteropus afer afer
GGGCCTTGACTACCTGGACAGGTTGTGGTGTGGATATGACTTGTGACCATACAGCCTGAGTCATAGCAACCAGGTGGCTACAAGACAACACCATGACCCCAACCTTAATTTAAAGTAGATAAGGGCACATTCAGGCAAGTTCTCTACTTCTTTGTGTGAGCATAATCTCCTTTCAACAATACTCTTCTTCTTGAGGGCAAACTGCCCCTCCTTAAGTTTGTCCTGGAATTTGTCTGTGCATAGCCACAATGTTGGTTTAAGAGTCAGAAAGAACTCAAATGGCACCCGAAACTTATGTCAAGCCTCAAAATGGCTTTTCAGCTCCTACTCTAGACCCCAGCCTTCCACAAGCCAAGTGCTTTAGAATTTAAGATCCAGTATACAAACACAGGTGTGTACATCTTCAACTTTACTGTTGTTAGGTGCCATTGAGTCAGCCTCTGATTCATTGCAGCCTCCTGCACAAAGAATAAAGAGCCACTTGGTCCTGCACCATCCTCATAAAGGGTTGCAAATCCGGCATTGTGACCCATAGGGTTTTCATTGGCTGTTTTTTTTTTTTTTTAAAGTAAACATCTAGGCCTTTCTTACTGGTGTGTCTTATTCTGGAAGCTTTACTGAAACCGTTCAGCATCAAATTGTTGTTTTTAGTTGCTGTTGAGTAGATTCCTGTACATAGTCTTTTCAGGGCTGTGGCCTTTCACAAGCAGATCACTAACCTGTCTTCTGAAGCACCTTGGAGGTAGGGTTCAAACTAGTAATATTTCGGCTAGTACTTGAGACTTAACCATTTGTGCCACCCAGAGATTCAGGACAGATGGTTGTGCATTATTCAGGAATTGAACCCAGGTCTCCCACATGGACGGCAAGAATTGTGCCCCTGAACCACTACTGTCTCCTACTGCCAGATTGTAATCAACACTGATATTGTACATCTCTACTTGATGGCCATGAGCAATGCTCTTTGTTCTATAACCTGAGTGTGCAAACTTTTTTTTTTTATTGTGATTTGGGTGAAAATTTACATAGCAAATTCACTTTCCATACAGCAGGTCACATGCACATATACTTTGTCTTATTATATTGACCACAATTTACCACAGTGCAACAGCTCCCCTCCCACTTCCTCCCCACAGGTACCTCTTCCCAGTGTCCATCCCTCCATGTACTCCTGCCCCCCTGAGCTGTCTCCCTGTGTATAAGCAGGCCTTCTTTCTCCCATGATTGTTCTCTCCAAGGAGTGTATCTACCTCATGTAAATGTCTGCTGCTTGGCTGGAAGCCATAGGTGTGGGTTCAATTCCAGACCTAAAGGGCAGCTAGGGGCCATAGTCTCAGTGGTTCCAGCAGGCTCTATCGGACCAACAAACCTGGTCCTCCCCCCCTTTTTTTTCTCCAAATGATTTTGCATTTTGTTCTATGTTGTTTTCCCTTTCTATCTAGTATCTCCTACATAAATCCCCTTCCAAGTGGATGACAGTGGTAGCCGGGAACCATCTAGTTCTTCTGGTCTCATAGTTGAATAGGCTGCAGATTGGATGGTGTACCAGTCTGTAGGATTAATTGCTTCCATGAATTTTTGTTTTCTTCATTATTCTTTGCTCTGGACGAGGAGAGACCCATCGTTGGATCCAGATGGCAGCTTGCTAGCTTTTAAGATCCCAGTCGCTATTCGCCAGAGTAGGAGGTGGACCAGTGTTTTGTGTAGTATCTTATGCCAACTGAGCTTGATGTCCCCTGTGATTATGATCCTGAGCCCACAGGTTCAACTACTCAGTCCCTCTGGGTAGCTGGCTGTGATCAAGAAGTGACTACAACCTTGCTTCTTGTCAGCTTTACTATACACCTGGGAATTCTGATCATTTACATAAACTTATAGGACCATTGTCTGCCAACCCTATACATGGTCTTGGATACAGTACCGCTTCCTAGACATACCTACTAGTTCAGCCTGTCCACCCATCTATCCACCCATATACCCATGTTTGCCTTCACTGGTAATGCAGTACTGTATGTGCAAAAGGGTTCATATTTGTTGTCTGTACCTCCCATGTACCTCTCTATGTCTTTCTCTTCCTCAGTGCCACCATATTGATCACTCACATTTGGTATATGGCCCTTCTCGTCACTCAAATCAATACTTACCTCTATCTATCTAACAGTGTTCCCTTCCTTTCCCTCCCACCCCTGGTAACTAATAAAGAAAATTTCCTTCCATAGATAAACCTTTCCTTGATTTTTACAGTAATGGACTACTACAATATTTGTCCTTTTGCGATTGACTTATTTCACTCAGCATAATATCCTCCAAGTTCATCCGTGCTATGCAGTATTTTGCAGATTCTACATTATTCTTTAGCATTGCATAGTATTACATTGTGTGTATGTACCATAGTTTGGTTATCCATTCCTCAGTTGATGGACACCTAGGTGGTTTCCATCTTTTGGCTACTGTAAATAATGCTGCAATGAACATTGGTGTTCATATGTCTGTTCTCGTCATGGCTCTCACTTCTTTAGGATATATGCCTAGTAATGGGATGGCTGGGTCAAATGGTATTTCTAATTCCAGCTCTTGAAGGAATCTCCATACTGCTTTCCACAGTGGTTGTACTATTTTACAGTCCTACCAGAAGTGTATGAGAGTCCCAATCTCTCCACATCCTTGCCAACATTTGTTATTTTCTGTCTGAGTGTGCAGTCTTAATCTAATGCTTTTATTTGCATTTCCTTGATTATTAGTGAGATTGAATATCTTTTCAAACATTTATTATCTGATTGGGTTTCCTTTTTTTTGCCGATTTATATTCTATTTGCTCATTTTCTGTTGGATATTTTGCCTTTAAAACAAAAACAATGTGTAAGATATTTGCATATATCGGAATTCAAAATGGAGTCTCGTCAGTAATCACCACGCTATTTCCCTCTAGCATCTTAGTGATTGAAAAACTAGGTACAGCAGTTTGAATTAGGGATTTTGATGCTCTGAACAGCTCACTGAATCAGTGCACCAAACACAGAAGAGCAGAATTAGAGGAAAGGCACAGGGAGATTATTTGGTGAAGATCTACCCAGCAGAGGATGGATGGGCAGCCAAGAGAGGCCTTTGGAAACTTCCCTGGGGCAGACACTGACTGGTGGGTGAGGACGGCCATCTGAGATCTCTGTGAGCCAAGGAAGAAGACACCCTATATCAGCATACCAGGGACCACACCATCACTCAGCAGTCACCCCAAGCATCTACCTT
>NW_006922367.1:228198-229779 GCF_000298275.1 Orycteropus afer afer
AATCACAAAGAAAGAAAGAAAGAACAAGGCATTAGAAGCAAAACCACAAACAAAGGTCTCATTATACATGGAGGAAGAGAAGGCAATAGAATTATCTGAGAAGGAATTTAGAAGATATGTTTATAGAGCTATACAAAAGCCTAAGGAAACCCCAAACAAACAAGGAGAACACAGACAGTTCCCTGGAAGAACTCAGGAAAATCATTGAGGAACAGAATATTAAGATTAATGCACAATCAGAACTCATACAAAAACAGCAGTTAGAAATGCATAAAATATCTGTTGAAATGCAAACCATGAACACCAAACTGACAGAACTACACAACACAGTAGATGCTCAAAAGAGCAGACTAGAACTGGCTGAAGAACACATACCCCAACTAGAAGACAAATTCCTGGACACAAGCCTGTATGAAGAAAAATCAGAAGAAAGATTTAGGAGAAATTAAGAGAGCCTAAGAATTATATGCGATGACATGAGACAAAACAATGTAAGACTCACTGGAACTCCAGAACAAGAAGAGGTGAATAGACCACCAAGAAAATTGTGGAAGACCTGCTAGCAGAAAACTTCCACCATATCATGAAGGAAAAAAAGGTATTTGTCCAAGAAGCTCATAGAACCCCACACAAGATAGACCCCAAAAGAAAGACACCGAGGCATATTATAATCAAACTTTCCAAAACCAAAGAAAAAGAAAAACTTTTGAGAGCTTCCTGGGAAAAAAGAAATATTACTTATAATAATCAAACAGGCTGAGCTCCGATTACTCAGCAGAAACCATGCAGGCAAGCATGAAATGGGACGGCATATATAAAACTCTGAAGGAGAAGAAACTTCCGACCAAGAATTCTATATCCAGCCAAATTATCCATAAAATATGAGGGCAAAATCAAGGCATTCTCAGATAAACAGAAATTAAGAGACTTTGTGAAAACCAGACCAACCCTAAAAGAAATGCTTAAGGAAGTCCTACCAATAGAGAACTCACAACAGAGATCAGCAAAACAAGGATATGTGACATCAACTCTAAAACCAAATCAGAAATAGAGACTCATAATAAGACCATAAAACATTCTACCTTAAAAACCAAGGAACTCTGGAGAGAACAATCATGGGAAAAAGAAGGGCTGCTTATGCACAGGGAGACAGCTCAGGAGGGCAGGAGTGTATGGAGGGATGGACACTGGGAAGAGGTAACTATGGGGAGGAAGTGGGAGGAGAGCTGTTGCATTTGGTAAACTGTGGTCAATGACATGAGACAAAGTATATGTGAACTGCTGTATGGAAAGTGAATTTGCTCTGTAAATATTCACCCAAATCACAATACCAAAAAAAAGGAACTCAAGCAGTACACAACAACAGCAACTAACCTATCAGAGGGAATAATACCTCTAGGTATAGACCCTCAAATGAAGAGGAAAACACGACAATGTCTTCGTGGCACACGCTGTTCTAAAAATGTAGAGACAAGAATATACTTCAAGGTAACCACAGAGAAGAGTAACAATTCTTCTAAGCAAACTCAGAAGGAAGGAAAACATATGTGCTTAATAAACACAAAACCAACTATAAAGAAG
>NW_006922367.1:230885-231879 GCF_000298275.1 Orycteropus afer afer
AGAGACAAAATCAACAAGACAAAGATCTGATTCTTCAAAAAGATTAATAAAATTGATAAACCATTGGCAGAGCTAACAAAAGAAAAGAAGACCCAAAACACAATAATTGTAAACAAAAATGGCGTCATCACAACAGAACCAACTGAAATAAATAAGGATACTGACAGACTATTGTGAAAAACTGTACACCAATAGATATGAGAATCTAGAAGAGATGGACAAGTTTCTGGAATTACAAGATCTACCTAAATTATCCCACTCAGAAATAGAAAAGTTGAACAGACCCATAACAAGGGAAGAAATTGAACAGGTCATAAAAAAAATTCCCACAGAGAAAAGCCCTGGCCCTGATGGCTTCACTGGAGAATTCTATTCAGAGAAGAGTTGACACCTATGCTACTCAAGCTGTTCCAGAACATAGAAAAAGATGGAGTACTCCCAAAGTCATTTTATGAAGCAAGAATAATAATACCAAAACCAGGGAAAGACAACACTAGAAAGGAAAACTGCAGACCAATATCACTCATGAACATAGATGCAAAAATCTTTAACAAAATCCTGGCCAACAGAATCAAAAAATTAATTTATCTGGCCAAGTGGGGTTCATACCAGGTTTGCAAGGGTGGTTCAACATCAGAGAATCAATCAATGTAATCCACGACATAAACAAAACAAAGGAAAAGGACCATATGATTATATCAATTGATACAGAAAATGCATTTGATAAAATCCAACATCCATTCCTGATTAAAACTCTCAGCAAAATAGGGATAGAAGGAAAATTCCTCAACGTAATAAAGGGTATATATGCAAAGCCAACGGCCAACATCATTACTAATGGAGAAAGACTCAAAGCATTCCCCTTACGAATGGGAACCAGCCAGGGATGCCCTCTATCACCACTTCTATTTAACATTGTATTGGAAGTCCTGGCCAGGGCAGTAAGGCAAGAAAGAGAAATAAAAGGCATACATATTGGCAAAGAGGAATTAAA
>NW_006922367.1:244393-245154 GCF_000298275.1 Orycteropus afer afer
TTAGAGGAGGTCAGAAAATGTGTCCTCCTTGCCGTTTTTGCAACTATACAGCCACTGTAGTTAAAACAGGATGGTATTGTTACAATGATATATGGATAGACCAGTGGAACACAATCGAAAGCTCAGACATAGACCCATCTATCTATGGACAACTGATCTTTGACAAAGGCCCAAAGCCCATTAAATGGGTAAGGGTTAGCCTCTTTAACAAATGGTACTGGCAAAACTGGATATCCACCTGTAGAAAAATGAAACAAGACCCATACCTCACCCCATACACCAAAACAAACTCAAGCTGGATCAAAATCTTAAATGTAAAACCCCAAACTATATAATTCATCAAAGATAAAATAGGGGCAAATCTGGGAGCCCTAATTTATGGCATAAATAGACTGTCAAGCAAAATCCAGAATGTGCAGGAGATAGAAGAGAAGCTAAATGACTAGGACCTTTTAAAAATTAAAGTCTTGTGTGCATCGAAAGATTTTGTCAAAATGGTGAAAAGAGAACCTACAGACTGGAAGAAAATATTTGCCTATGTCATATCTGACAAAGGACTTATCTCCAAAATCTACAGAAAACTTCTACACCTCAACACCAAAAAGACAAATAACCCAATTCACAAATGGGCAAAAGACTTAAACAGACACTTCACCAAAGAAGATGTACAAGCAGCCAACAAACACATGAGAAATTGCTCACGATCATTAATCATTAGAGAGATGCAAATCAAAACAACAATGAGATATCATCTCACCCCA
>NW_006922367.1:245394-246179 GCF_000298275.1 Orycteropus afer afer
ATGCCACATTAAAGAACAATGAGGGATATGTGAATCATCTCGCAATGTGGATGAACCTGGAGGACATTATGCTGAGTGAAATAAGTCAATCGCAGGACAAGTACTGTATGAGCCCATTACTGTCAAAAGACAGAGAAGGGTTTGCTTGGGAAAGGGAACTTACCTAGTAGTTTGCCAGGTTGGGGAGGGAAAGGGAGGGATTAATTTAGGGCTAGTTGGGGCTTACACGCTGACATGGGTAGCGGGAGGGATATACAGGAAGGATATATGACCACGACGACAACATTGGGAAATGAGAGGACACCGAACTTTGCTCAGAAGAGATAGACGACAGATGTTAAAACCAACCAGTGTGTCCACAATATCACATTGTCATTAACACCAAACACTAGGCTATACAAATAAACACATAAACACCTGAGATGATCAGACAGGGATCAGCGAATAGAGGTATACTTTAGACCAAGGATAGCCTCAGCTGAGGGTAATTTTGTACAGACACCAGTGATACAAAATACCTGCAGTCCTTACGGAAACAATAGAAGACAGACACAGAGTAATCCCTCACAGACATCCCAACGCTGTGGGAGAGAGATCCAATAGAGCTACTACCTCAGGACCATAGTACTGGGGTACACCAGACTCAATTGGCACAACAAAATACATAAAAGCTTTCGTTGCTCCACATCCTACATTGGTGAGTAGCGACTGGAGTCTTAAAAGCTTTCAAGAGGCCATCTAGGATGCAGCTAATGGTCTCCTAGGGTCAGAAGTGAAGAAGAACG
>NW_006922367.1:246349-252446 GCF_000298275.1 Orycteropus afer afer
GAGACCCCCAATACTATGGCCCTGAAATACATTTGGGGCCTGGAATAAAACTTACCTCAGGGGCAGGCTCTCAACCCAATGGTTAGTGAGATATACACACAGACCACTCAACCCAGGATGCTGTGCCAACATACCCAGTGGTAATGCATCCCCTAAAGCAGTAAACCATGGGACAGCAAAGGACCAACATTCAAACTAAGGAAATGCAGGACAAACAGGAGTGCATGATTATGAGGGGCACAGGGGAAATGTTGCAGGGGAGGGAGGGGAGGAGGCTGGGTTGGGGTTGGACATGGCGAATGGGGAATGAAACCAAATGAAGCGTGACTTTGAATGTAAAACAAGCTCTTAAAAAAAGTTATTTGCATATATCTTTCCCATTCCATGGCTTTTTTTTCCCCTCTCTTCTTTTTTGTCTAAATATTTGTTATTTTAAAGTACTCCATTTTTCAGTCTTTTATTTTATGACTTGATATTTGCATCTTATTTAAGACATTTTTCATTACATTGAGCTCATAAATATATTCTCCTATATTTTCTTCTGAAAATTTTGCCTTTTCCATTTATGCCTTTTATCTACCTGGAATTCATTTTGAATTTGGTGTAAAGCAGGGATGTAATTATTTTCCCCATATCGTTATCATATTGTCCAAAAACTATTTTTTAATGATTCGTTCTTACCTACTGGTTTAAATATCATCTCTGTCATAATTATTTCCATATATGCATGTGTTCTTTGTATTGATTTCTTATTGCTGACTTCACAAATTACCGCAGAGTGGCTTAGAACAACACAGATTTATTATTTTACAATCCTGGAGGTCAGAAATCTAGTGGAGAGAACTACATTCCTTTTGGAGACTCAAGGGGAGAATTTGTATGTTGACTTTTCCAGCTTCTAGAGGCTGTTTATATTCTTTGGCTTGTAGCCCCCTTCTGGCAATAACATCACTCTGACCTCTGCTTCTGTCTTCCTTCTCCTTCTCTGACTTTGACCCTAATGCTTCCTTCTTATACACACCCTTGTGATTACAGTAGGACCTGCAGGATAATGTTCAGTCTCAATATCCTTTACTTAACCACATCTGCCAAGTCCTCTTTACCATGTGAAGTAACATGTTCACAGATGTTCACAGATACTGAGGGTTAGAATGCAGATGTCTTTGGTGATTGGTGGTGTGGCACAATTCAGCCTACCACAGCCTTCTTTCTGGGTCGTCTTTTCTCATTATCTTTTTCTGACTTTAAAAAATATTTTATTGTGTTTTTGGTGAAAGTACATAACAAATTAGGCTCCCATTTAATATTTACTGAAGAAATTGTTCAGTGACATTGGTTACTATTCTCACAA
The DNA here is from genome assembly GCF_000298275.1 of Orycteropus afer afer. Lineage (NCBI taxonomy): Eukaryota > Metazoa > Chordata > Mammalia > Tubulidentata > Orycteropodidae > Orycteropus > Orycteropus afer. The sequence continues at coordinate 247,701 of NW_006922367.1, forward strand.
TGTGTCAACATTTTCATTAATTCTGTTCTGGATGTTTTGTTTCCAATAATATGGTTTCCCTGTCCCCTTACTATTTCATCTTTGTTGACCATTTAGTCTCATATAGATGATTTTTTATAGGTGTGCAGTACTCACAGGTAATTTTTATTTTTATCAGCCATCTGTTATTTAGCTAAAAGGTGACCTGGGAAGGAATATTTTGGTTCAGGATTTAAAGAGTCTCTCAGGATGATAGTCTCAGAGAGTCCTCTAGTCTCAACCAATCCAGTAAGTCTGGAGTTTTTAAGAACTTGAGTTCTGTTCCACATTTTTCTTCCCTCTATCAAGATCCATCTACTGTGGCCCTGATCAGAACAGTTATTAGTGGTAGCTGGATACCATCTAGTTCTTCCAGTCTCAGGGAAGTTTAGACCATAGTTCGTGTAGACTATTAGTCCTGTACCTTTTCTTATGTTTTTGATGCAATCCTTTTAAATGTACTTAGTTTATAATCTCTTGCTGATAGTTCTATTATCTGAATAAAGTTCTTGGTAATCTAATCCGGCTCTTTGTTGTGCCTGCTAACTCTCAGGTAAGATTATATCTTCATGTGTTATATCATTTTAGATTATAAACTTGTTATTAGGGAACTCTATCTGTGGTAATCTCATGTGGTCTAAATTGAGGTCATATCTCTTCAGTGACCTTTAGCAATTGTTTCCCCCAAGTCCCCTGGGATACCACTGATCTAGAGTCACTTTTCATGATATTTTATTGTTTAGGGGTTTCTTGGATTGTGTTGTAGTATAATTCCAACCCTGTTTAAGAGCAGACCCAAACCAAACTCACTGCCGTCGAGTCAGATCTGACACATAGCGACACCTCCTTGGGTTTCCAAGGTGGTATCACTGTGGAAGCAGATGGACCATCCTTCCTTCTGAGAAGTGGCTGGTGGGTTTGAACCACCAGGCTTCTGGTTAGCAGTCAAATGACTTAGGCACTACACCACCAGATCTCCTAAGAGCAGGCCTTTAATTGTGAATACTGAAGTATAAATCTTCCTCTATCCAGGCCTCAAGATAAAGACAAATGTCTTTGTTTTCTCTCTCTTTTAGTAAGTAAGTATTTTCTCTATATTATCCTTTTAATGAGAGTGTAGCCCTTTAAGCATCCCGACGTTATAAGAGTATATCTCATTTTATATTTCCTGCCTTGTTTGAATCCCAAGGCCTTTCCTGTCCCTATGTCAGCTTTAAAACCCAAGGCCTTAGATTGCAGAGATTGGCAAACTCCACAGAGCTTCAGCAGCAGTAATTCATGTGTTACTGCTTTGACTCTCAGTTCCCAGTTTGGTGTTGGCTTCTGGAGGCACTTAGTTTTATGATAAGTAAAATCTCCTGGGGTTTCCCAGCATATCCCCTACTTGATTGCTCCTTAACACTTATTTGTGGTGACTTTTGTTGGGTGTCTCATATGTCACTTCTGGAGGTTATTTGTAGTCTTATTTGCCATAGTTAGTAACTAATTTTAGGGGATCCCTAATCTTTGGTTAGGGACACATTTGGCTTGGTCACAATTCTAGGCTTTGACATTGTACAAATAACAGCTGCAGCTCTGCAGGGTCAGAATATGACTAATCTTCACCTCTGAGGGATTCTTAATACTATTATAAAGAAAATAATACATTACTATCAGAATCCTTTTTCTGGAAGACCAGTTATTAAAAGTAACTTACTTAGCAGAGGATAATATTATATTAATTTTCAACATACCAATTTAGCCTAATACTTATTTTCTTACTCTCTTTCTAGGATGTGTGCTGTGTTTGGTGGAATCTATTGTCTTCGTCATTCAGTACAGTGCCTTGTAGTGGACAGAGACTCTAGAAAGTAAGGATGATATAAGTATTCTTCCTATAGTTACACTACAAACACAGGTGAAAAATGGTAAAGTCAATTTAAAAAAAATGATTCTTCAAAGATCCACCTTGGTATTAGTAACATATCAACCTTGATTAAAAGTAATATGTGTTTAGATCCTCCAGAACAAGGAAAGTGAGTTCAGAATATAGAAACTAAATTAATTTTCCTGCAATATGACTATAGCTCCTGATCATCCAAGCTTGGAAGACAAATCATTTCAACTGCCGGTGGTTGGTGATGAGTGATGTTGGTTTTCCTTGTGGCCTTACTTCCTCTAATTGATTTTCATCAGATGACAACAAAGCCCTCTATTATTGCATTTTTAAAAATGAACCTCACCTAAAGACTCATCAGATTAATCTCTGGTGATAATGCATGTCACTTCAAGAGAAAAGACGTTAACGAGTTTTTAGGTAAATTATTGTCATAAACTATGCTGCCCTCTTATCCGAGGATAAATTCTTTTACAATGATATCAGACCTGATTTAGGATTGAAATAAGAATTTAACCACTTTGAAAACAAAAGCTGAGCACCATCTATTAATCCATGTATTTTTATATTTTTCTAGGATTTATTATCTAGTTATTAAGATATGCTCTTGTCTGAAATGCATTAAATAAAATATTATTCCACAATTTCTAGCCATTACATCAAAGCTAAAGGGGTCAACTGGATCAAGTTTTATGAACTGTTTAAATTCCTATGTGTTTTTTCTTTTTTCTTACATGTTCTGAAGCATCTCCTGACCTAGATCTCTAAGATAACTATTTTTAGGGATTATACAAATAAATAGTACTGTTCATAAAATATTTTAATATCTTGAGCCAGAAGCATTAATAATATTAATTATAAGCTCTTTCTTTCATTTTGCAGTAATTTTACATAGTTTGTTGTTGTTGTTATGTGCCATTGAGTCGGCCTCAACTCATAGCGACCCCTCCTTGGGTTTCCGAGGCAGTATCACTACAGAAGTAGGATTGCCCAACCTTCCTTCTGAGGAGTGTCTCATGGGTTTGAACCGCCAGCCTTCTGGTTAGCGGTCAAGTGCCTTAGGCACTATGCTACCAGAGCTCCTTTTTTACATAGTTTAGTAGCATAAAATGTCTAGTTTCATATATACTAGTTTATAGCATAATAACCAGTATTTTGAGATATGGAGAAGAAAATACAGTTTAAAAAACATGTAATATTCAATAAATAGTGAATTAGCTTTAGAAAAAAAATTCTGTAGTATAAAATCGACACATGGTTTAAATGCTTGTAGTGTACTTTTAGCACTTTAACAGAAAGGTACTACATAAATGAAAAATGATAATCTACCATGAAAAATCTATCCCTAAACTCCCAGGATATTAATATGTTGGCCCATGAAAACTCTGTAGAGGTTCATGAAGGAATGGTTGTCTTTATGACTCCTAGAGTCATTTTTCTTTATGCATTTATTTTGAAGCAAGAGCATGTTCTTATGACTAAAAGCCAGATAATGAATTGCTTGTTTTGTGCTTATTTACTTAGATCTTTCTACCCCTTTGGGCCTCATTCCAGTCTCACATGTTACTCTCAGTGACATAAGGAATTTGCATGGTTCATGTTTTTGGCTTTTTTTTTCTCCCCCAAATGAGTAGACAGTAATACCATTTGTTGAAGTAAAGGCTACATTTACCCCACCTTTGATTTAATGTTTAATTACATACTCTGAACAGAGGAGCTCTTCATGATCTGCTGCAGGTTCCAGTTGCAATGGTAGCTGAGGATGAGGGATCTAGGGACTGAAACACTTCTAGACTGATATTTTTCAAACCTTAATGTGCTTAAGAATCACCAGATAAACTAATCAAAAATGCATATTTATGGGCCTGCCCTTCAGAGAGTCGGGCCAAGGATTTTTCATTTTTAAGAAACATCTCACGTGAATTTAATGTACATATTCCTTAGATACCACTGAGAAATACTGATTTATAAGAAAAGGTTGAGGGTCAGTGGTAGAATTCTCACTTCCATGCAGGAGACCCAATTTCGGTTCCCAGCCAGTGTACCTCAAGTATAGCCACCAGTTGTCTGCCCATGGAGGTTTGCATATTGCTATGATACTGAAAAGACTTCAACAGAGCTTCTAGACTAAGACAGGCTAGAAAGAAAGACTTGACAATTTACTCTCAAAAACTGAAAAAAACCCTATGGATCATGACAGTTCAGTCTCATTGTGTATGGGGTCACCTTTAGTTGGGGCCAATTCATCGGCTGCTAATAGCTGTGTTCCATGCTTGATGAGTCTCTAGGTCTTCATTCATTCCAAGGCCTTATCAAGATGAACCTGCCAAATCTATTAATGGTCGTGTATGAATTTTAAATTCCAGGCAAACTGCTACCAATCTCACACTTCTTTTGAATCTACATGGAAAAACCTCAGAGATAAAAATTACTGTCTAACAACTCCTAAGATCAGATAGCCCTGGAATGAAATTAGAAGACCTGCAATTCTATTAAGGAGCTCTGATGGCATTGTGGTTAAAGCATTAGGCTGCTAACCAAAAGGCAGTTCAAACCCACCAGCCGCTTCATGAGAGAAAGACCAGGCACTCTGCTTTCATAAAGATTTATAGCCTTAGCCTTAGAAACCCTTTGGGAGTCGCTATGAGTCAAAATTGACTCGATAACAAGTGGATTTGATTTGGTTTATAATTCCATTACTACCACTGAATTGACAGTGGCAAAGTCACTTTTCTCTGGGTCAGTTACTTTATCTGAAAGATGAGGTAGATGGGCTCTGCATTGATCTCCAAGTCTTCTTCCAGGCCTGACATGCTTTGATTGGGTTACTTAATGTTTTTACAAGTATCTAC
>NW_006922367.1:253133-256468 GCF_000298275.1 Orycteropus afer afer
TTTTACACATTCCAGGTGATTCAGACAGTTATTTATACTAAATCATTAGAATATTGAACAAGGAATCTGGAAATATTTGTATTTGTGCCTTATGGTCTCATACTGCCTTTCTCTTTTTTTCTATTTGAGACATTTGACAACCCTCTCCCCTTTGGTTACGAGATACTCATGCATTCAAAAACCAAACCAAATTAAACTCATAGCGACCCCCATTGGGTTTCCAAAGCTGTAAGTCTTTACAGAAGCAGACTGCCCAGTCTTTCTTCCATGGAGCTGCTGGTGGGTTCGAACCACCGACCTTCTGGTAAGCAGCTACGTGCCTTAACCTCTACACCACCAGTCTAAGTCAAAACCTCTCTCCCCCACAATAAGATTCCCTTTTATGATAATTTGATCGTAAGTTCCATATAAGAAAAAGCAGGATCCCGCCCCTATATCTCCAGTACCAAGCCAGGTTTCTAGCACCCAGTGTGTTAAATGATTAAATGAAGATTAAAGATCGATGATGGCCCTTTTTTTGTGCTTTGTACCTTCCATTGAGGAAATCTAATAGAAGCAAAAATGACCATAATGTTGAGTTTAATGTGGTGATTATACATGAAAGTTTTATGCAAACTTCTAAGAAAAGAATTAGGACATTTAGGAGGCACCTGAAATAATGGTGCATGGAATATATAACCAACTGCATACCTATTTTCAGCTAGATCATATTTTTTATTTTGTTAAATTTGCTTTCCCTGAGATCCATATTGCCTGTACCCTCTTCACTATATTATTCTCTGTCTCTGCTTTCTTAGTTTTTAGAAGACATAGATATCAGTGGATATTTTCTATCCCCCTCACTAAATTCTGATATTTCACCCTTATGTTGACTGTTTTTTTGAAATTGAATACTCTTGTTGAACAGCTTTCTTAGGCCTTTGCAGCAATACTGACCATATAAAGCTTAGATTTGATCATTTAGCGGTGCATTATTTGTTATTTGGATAGGATGGGAATGATCTTGAACCAGATGACATCGTTAACCAACAGTTTGGATCTGATAACTTCAGCTAGTGTTTCAAGTATGCTTTAGCAGTCTCACTGGATTGCCTACTGTGACTGTCTCTTGGAAATGTCTTTGTCTGATGTCAGGAGTAACTATGCCTTTCCTATATACTTAGAAGTTAGTAATGAGTAGTAGTAGTAGTAGTAGTAGTAGTATGTTAGACCAATAGTGAAGTGACTTCCTCTTAATAGCATTTGTCATTATAGGAAAACTGCTGAATTTAAAATGTCCCATTTGCAAACTGATAGTGATAATATACTAGATATTTAACTTTTGCCAGCTCCCATGCTAGTTGGTATGGGGATAAAGAGAGAAATAAAATAAAGAACTCATTCTTGTGTACAAAGAGACTTCAATTAAAAATGTCATTGTATTTGTTGTTGTTGCCCATGACTCATGGCAACCCCACGTGTTACAGAATTTCCCCAAGTGCTCCATAGGGTTTCCTTTGCTGTAATCTTAATGGAGGTAGATCACCAGACCTATCTTCCATGGACCTGTGAGTTTGAACAACCAACCTTTGGATTACCGGTTGATCACAAACTACTTGTGCCACAGACCTGCATTTGTAGCCTGACTTCACTTACCAGTTGTCTGAACTTGAGCAAGTTGCTTAACCTCTCTGAACCTCAGTTTTTCTGTAAAATGAAACAATGGATAGTATCTACTTCCTAGGGTGGTTATGAATATTACATGAAGAGATAAAGCTCATGGAATAGTTTGTTATACATAGCAAGAGCTCAATAAATGTTGGCTAGGAGCAATTATTACTGTAATTGGATAATTTGGAATTCAGTGGAAGAGATATTGTGAAGATCCTTGCATGCTGTGCTAGGGAGTTTGGTCTATAATCAGTGGTAGCTTTAAGTGGATAAATAATAAGATTAGATTTACTGTTTTTAAGTTAGTCTGCAGTAATTTGGGAGAAACACTGATGGAAAAAGATTTTTTACCTCCTAAATTAGAGGTTCTATATCTTTTTATCCCTTTCTCTACATTGCCTATATGCACAGAATACTTCCAGCATCCATCCTTTCAGCCATCCATCCAACAAGTGTTAGTTATTTTTTATGTACCAGACACTGGGAATACAGCAGAGAGCAAGACAGTCTTGGTCTTTGTTCTTGTGGTGCTTATAATCTACTGAGGGACGTTAAAAAAAAACAAATAAATTAGTAAGATAGTTATATATTGAGATCTACTCAGTATGCAGACATATTTCTGTCACTCCCTGTTTAAAAAACATGAGTAGCTTTATGTCTCTTCATAGAACAAAGTCTTCAAATAATTCTTCTTCAAATAATAAAGTCCAAGACCCTTTTACATGGACTATAAGACTGTATTCTGACCTCTGCCTGCTTCTATAGCCTCATCTCTATTCCCTCCCTGGTTTCCATTCTGTGATCAGCTAATACTGAAGTGGAAATGCAAGCTGGATTCAGAAGGGGACATGGGGTGATGGATATCATAGTTGATGTCAAATGGATCTTGGCTGAAAGCAAATACAAGAAAGATGTTTACTTGTGTTTTATTGGCTATGCAAAGGCATTCGATTGCATGGAATGTAACAAATTGTGGATAACATTGAGAAGAATGAGAATTCCGGAACATTTCATTGTACTCACAAGGAGACTGTCATTTGAACACAACAAGGGGATACTGCATGGTTTGAAATTAGGAAGGGAGTGTGTCAGGGTTGTATCCTTTCACCATACTCATTCAGTCTTCATGCTGAGCAAATAATCCAAGAAGCTGGACTATATGAAGAAGAATGTGGCATCAAGATTCGAGGAAGGCTCATTAACAACCTGTGATAAGCAGACAATACAACTTTGCTTGCTGAAAGTGAGGATGACTTGAAGCACTTACTGATGAAGATTCAAGACTATGGTCTGTGGTATGGATTACACCTCAATATAAAGAAAACAAAAATCCTCACGACTGGGCCAATAAGCAGCATCATGATAAATGGAGAAAAGATTGAGCTTGTCAAAGACGTCATATTGCTTGGTTCTACAGTCAGTGCTAATGGAAGCAGCAGTCAAGACATCAGAAGACATATTGCATTGGATAAATCTACTGCAAAAGACCTCTTTCAAGTGCTGACAAGCAAAGATATCTCTCCTTGAACACTAAGATGTGCCTAACCCAAGCCATGGTATTTTCAGTCGCCTCGTATACATGTGAGAGCTGAATGACGAATAAGGAAGACCAAAGAAGGGTTCATGCTTTTGAGTTGTGGTGCTGGTGAAGAATGCTGAAAGTACCATGGACTGTTAAAAGAACT
>NW_006922367.1:257123-265354 GCF_000298275.1 Orycteropus afer afer
TGGTATATATTCTTGTCAGAGTGGCACTAGGTAACCAGAACACTTCGTAAAGTGTAGGGTCAACAAAAAAGGGGAAGACCCTTGACAAGACGGATTGACACAGTGGCTGCAGTGATGGGCTCAGGTATAGTAGGGATGTGAGGCTGGCACAGGACTGGGCAGTGTTTGGTTCTGTTGTGCATAAGGTCTCTATGAGTCAGAGACGACTCGGTGGCACATAGTAACAACAATACTGAACTGCTTGAAGTTCTGTTTACCTGCTTTTCTCTTACTTGCCTCTGCATCCTTGCAAATGCTGCACCTCCACCTGAAATGTTCTTCCCCTTATTATTGTTTAGCTTCTATTCATCTTTCAAAAGCAGCTAATATATAATTTCCTCCTGGGAATATTCCCTCTACCCCAGGCTTAGTTAGGTACCTCCCCTTAGTACTTTCATATAGCCCTGTTCTTTCCTCTTATCACTGGGCTTGGCAGAGTCTTATAATTTCTTGTATGTGAATCTTCATTATATTGGGAGCTCCTTAAGGACAAAATATTTTTATCCTCACTTCCTATAACAGTGCTTGTTACAGGGTAGATATGCCATACATTTATGTTGAACAAATGAGCTACCAACTTGTTAGTGGCCCGTGACTCATAATCACTGTCTAAGCAGTGTCAGTGCAGATGGAAAGAAGAAGCTAACTTCTAGAAATATTTAAAATGTGGAATCAAAATTTAGTAGCAGATTAGGAAGAGAGATCCTGAGGTAGGGAAACTGTGACTGCTGATCTTTCCATTATCTGAGATACAGGGATTGCAGGAGGGACCAGATGTGGAACAGTGATGAACTCAGTTTGGGGCATGCTAGATCTAAAGGGTTTGAAGTTTATCCAGAAGGCACTAATAGATGATGTTGTTGTTGTTGTTATGTGCCGTCGAGTCAGCCCTGACTCATAGCGACCCCTCCTTGGGTTTCCAAGGCAGTATCACTACAGAAGTAGGATTGCCCACCCTTCCTTCCGAGGAGTGGCTGGTGGGTTTGAACCACCAGCCTTCTGGTTAGCAGTCAAGTGCCTTAGCCACTATGCTACCAGAGCTCCCTTTACCAGAGGCCAGCGCGTGGGGCCCCACGCGGGCCGCCGGGTTGGTAGGCCAGTGCCCCGAGCGCGTCCAGGGTTTCCAACCTCTCCGGTGAGAGCCACCGAAGACGATAGACAATTACAAACGTGGATATACAGCTTGGAAGATGTCAGAGCTGAAAACCTAGATGTGGAGCTGTCTACCTATAACTGGTGTTTGGAATCATTAGAGGAGATTTTCACACAAGAAAAATGATTGAGAAGAAGGTTTTTGGGATAGTTTTAGGAGGAGGTGGCATTTGAGCTGATGAGTGTGAGAAAGCATAGAAGATTATAATGAGTAGGGAGAATTATTTTATTTCCTTCAGTGATTGTGAATCTCCTAATTTCCTTATTGTATTTTCCTTTTACTTATTCCACATGTGATTTCTGCTTTCCTTACCATACAAGTATTTTATATATTAATTCTGAAGATCATAGACATTGGATTCTTACTTTAATTCTATTTTTCCTTTCTGGGCCAAATTCTAGATACTGAGTTTTCATCTTACTATTTTCTTCCTTATTGTCATTTTGTTATTTATACTCTCATATCATTGAAATAAAAACTGAATAACTCTTGTGATTTGTTGATTTAAAAAGCTTAGCTCTAAAAAATGTTCTGCCTGGCTTCAGTGATTCTTATGATCAGCTTGGTCATTGTGTCCTTGTAACTGGGTACTCCTAACATGTTCCTCCTCAATTTACTATTTATGAGGCTGAGCAAGGCCCTCAAGTGAATCCTAAATGCTGTTAATCTTTAATGGCTTCCTCAGGTTTAGATGGGAGGGATGGGCAAGTGTGTTAATGTGTCTGGCAGCACTGTTTCATTTTGCTGTTTTCCATTACTTAAATGACATGTCATTTTTATATTAATCTTTATAAGACAAAGTCTAATTCTAGGTCCTAAATCAATATCCCTTTCTTCATTGGTCTCCCAATTAGACCTAATGTATAATAGTAAGTTAAGTATCTGAGGGGAAAACAAATCTTACCACTTACTTAAACATGTCTTCATTTGAACAGCTTTACTTAGGCCCAAAGCCTTAGTACTTGACTGTGAAACTATCAGGTGAGTTGTGTTCTTATTACCCACCAGACTGAAACAGGGCATATGGGGACCATCACATCAATTTCTACAAAAATATTTTTTTTCATACTAATAGCTCTTGATTTTTCTCTGTGTAGCACAACAGAAATACAACAGTGGCAGAGTTATCCTATGGCAGTGATTCTTTCCTGGGATTTGGGAGTTTATCAGAATCTCCAGGGGTACTGAAAATTTAAAAAGTCCCCCAGGTGTGATTCTGATTTGCTTCCTTTTCCCCCTCCTCCTTTGAGAATCACTGTTTCACCCAGAAACTTCAACATAAAGAGGCACATTTGTTAGTAGCTTGTCCTTGAATAGTTGAGCTCTCTAATCCCCAGCCTCCCATACTTCTCTTTGGAGTGATCCCCAGTAGTTCTTTTTAATACATAAATTCTGAAACCAATGTCTACCAACCACCTTTACTTACAGCCCTGTTAGTGTTTGGAAACATGCAGAGCAAGGAAGCATTCACAAGCAGAAGGCTGGGTTTAGTTAAATGTTTTATTTAAATGGGAGATTTTTGCAAATCTTTACACTAGAGTGCAAAATTTATACTAACACCACTTTCTCCCCAGTTTTATTACAACATTTTATGATGAAAATATTCAAACCTGTACCAAAGTTGAAAAAAATCTTAGTGTGTCTACCGCTTAAGTACCATTAGAACATGACATTAGAACCATTGGAACTAAATAATTCAGCATGCATATCATTAACTAGAGTTCAATATTTGTTTACAGTTTTTATCTTTGGATGTAAAATTTGCAAATAGTGAAGTACATAAATGTTAGGTGTGCATTTGCTGAGTTTTGGCAAATGATAAACTGTGTAGCCCAAATCTCTATATCTCTACCAAGGTAATAAAACACTTAATACCTTCCCCTTTTTTTTTCTCTGCCCAGTTTATTCCCTCCTGACTTTCTATAGTCTCTGAGCTAAAAGTAAGAAAAAAGACCAGTACTTACTGAACACACAGGAATCAGTGTTTAATGACAGATCATCATATGTCTCTTCTCTATAGTCTGAAGAATCTTGTGTTTCAAATTATACATGAACATTTTACAACCGAAACTGAGTGAACAGCTGATCTTTTCAGATATTAAATAATTATTTTGGAAAATACTATATATAAGTAGAGACACCTTTCACCTATTTAATTAAGGAAGTATTTTATAGGGCAAGGGCTATAGTTTAATGAATGTAAGAAGGTAAAAGTAGAAATACAGGACACGAGAGGAAATGAAGGTGAAATGGGAAAAATTGTATAAATAGTAATATAATGTTACTAAGCAAAGATGGTTAATTGGTTAAAATATGTATTACATATATGCAATATTACTAGACATCATTGTATTTTCTGACAACAGTAGCATGCCATTTATTCAAGAATATTATATGCTACCTTCAGGAAATACAAATTAAATCCCTCTGACTGTTGGTCTTTTATTTTTAATGCCCTTATGCCTGGTAAATACTGCTTGTGTGGCTTTGTTTTTGTTTTGTTTTGAGTGATTTAACATTTTAATTTATATTTCAAATATGGTATAAGTTTAAAATTATTTGCTTGCATTTTATGAGGAGCAGCATGTAAGTGTATTTCTAACAACATAATTCTGTTCCCAAAAGGAGAACCTATGATAAAAGTAAATTTATATTTCCATAATAAAAAGATATAGCAAACATGCAGTCATTTGCATAGTGTTCCTGAAATATTGTATACTGGCTTTGTCAGTGCTGGTAAGTCCATTTCAAGGATGTTGCCCTTAGTCCATTAGTTTGGATAATGAGCCCTATAAAGTACATTTATAACTTGTGGCACTGCAAGGAGATGGATTCTAATTTTCATCCTTTTATCTAGAAACATTGAAAGAAGGTCAATGGAGGGTTCTATGTGATTCATTGTCCCAACACATATCAGATGACAGAGACCTGATAATGTCCATGCATAAGTGTTTTCCTTATTTGGAAGCAGCTCTTGAAAGAAATCTTTCTATTATAGTCCTTTGAAGTAAAGTGGAAGCAAATATTAAAAGCTCTATCTTTTTTTTTTTTCCTGGTTAAAACCTTTTTGAATGTGTGACCAGATAGCTTTTCGTGAACAAAAGAGAAAGCAACATTTAACAGAAAAATAAAAAGCCTTTAGTACCCTTCACTGACTGTGAATGATATAACAAGATGTTTAATCAGTATTCCTCTCCCCTTTTTCTTAGAGGGAGAAAGCCTGTTTTCTAAGCAAAGGAAAGATGTCTGTGTTTCTAAACATTAGAAGCGTTTATAATTACAGTATACTGCTTGTCCTAACTTTACCATTACTTGTTAATGGTATTCAAAATAAATATTCAAGTAGTATTTCATGGTTATTTTATATTTCAAAGGACTAATGGCAACAAAAAGAGCCCTGGTGGTACACTGGTTAAAGCACTCGTGTGTTAACCAAAAGGTCAGTGGTTTGAACTGACTAGCTATGCTCCACAGGAAAAAGATGTGATGTTCTGCTCCCATAAAGATTACAACTTTGGAAACCCTATGGGGCACTTCTACTCTGTCCTACAGGGTCGCTACGAGTTGGAATTGACTCAGTGGCAGTGTGTTTTGTAATTTAGTGTCAGTTTTGTGTTCAAAAGTGTTAAAATTACAGACAATTTTTAAATCTTGTCTCCACAAGAAATTAGTTTTAGATTCAAGCTTGGTAGCTAATTATGTTCATTTTCTCCATTACTTAATCATTAACACAAACTTTTTGCTGTGCTTATTTATTTTTTATAGATGTAAAGCAATCATAGATCAGTTTGGCCAGAGAATAATATCTAAGCATTTTGTTGTGGAGGACAGTTACTTTTCTGAGAACACATGCTCAAATATTCAATACAGGTAAGGCACTCTAAAGGAAAAGAAAACTTAGCTATGTGGTTATATTGACATTTATATATGATGTAAGATTGTTCTTCTAGTAAGATGCAGATGTATACCAAACTGAACATATGTTCAATATCATACCACTGTTCTCTTATAGGATCAGATTTTGGGGGAGCCTAGTGTAATTTCAATTCCTTTGCTTCAGTTAGGGTTCGTCTGTGGGTCGCATGTCCTTTCATGGGCCAAAAAAGATTAAAGCAGAACCTGACTTGGTTTTAGGAGGTGACGCTTTTATCCTCACTTAAATCTTTAAATGTGTGCCATCTTTTGGTTATGTAATTATAAATGAAATTTATCCATGGATTCTGAATTACTGATTTATTTACTGTTTTGTGCATTACATTATAGGCAGATCTCCAGGGCAATCCTGATTACAGATAGATCTGTGCTAAACACAGATTCAGATCAACAGGTAATTTCAGTTCTGTACTTTTTAATAATATGGTGCTAATTTATTCTACATGGTAATATGTACAAATCAATATTAGTGAAATATATTAAGCCATAGGTACTAAAAAAAAGCCAACTAATGTCATTGAGTCAATTCCAACTCATAGCAACCCCCATTGCATTTCCAAGGCTGTAAATCTTTACGGAAGCAGAATGCTTCATCGTTCTTCTACAGAGCATCTGGCAGGTTCGAACCATCAACCTTTTGGTTAGCAGCCAAATGACCTAACCACTATACAACCAGAGCTCCTTTAAGTTAGTAGGTTTTTAATACATTTTTATTATCTAGTGGAACAAGTAATTGTGGTCTCCTAGATTTTTTTCTAGGAAAATTGGACCAGATCTTAGTTTTCAACAACTATTTTTTATGAAATGGAAAATATATTTTTAGGTAAGAAAAAAAGAACCCTAAGATAACACATTTAAAAATCTTATAGGAAAAGGCTTTATGGTAATCAGTTCTACAGTAATGGTTTTAAACCCATCATTAGCATCAGGCCTGGTGTAAGTGAGCATTAAAACCCTCAGACTATTGTAATAATTTCCTGTTCTGATATTTTCTCACCACCATTGTTTGTTTCTGTGTCCTCTTTCTGCTCCTCACCCCCAACCCTATAGGAATTTCTTTATGCCTGTGGTTTTCCCTTTTCATTATACAATGACTATTTTCCAATGACTGCAAAAAAAAAAAAAAAAAAAGACCTTACTCAGTACATAGCCTAACCTGTGCCTGTATGCTATACTGCTAAAAATAAACTCATAAAATCCCTAAAATTAGAAGCATACTGTTATATAAAGCAGATATACTTGTTATACATGTGACAATAAATATTTTCATATCATTATTCAGCAAACTGAACGCCTTTTACATGCTAGCCAGTGTGCTGGGTTTTGAGAAGATCATGGTAGCCATGACAGCTTCTTGGCCCTCAAATAGCTTACATTTGAGATAATACAAATAAGTAAATAGGAACTACAACTCATTGTGACAAGTGTGAGCATGAGTGTAGTATTAGGAGTGGTACAATGGCTATCATAGCACTTACAACATTGTTCTATACTTGTTGATTGACTCATCTGTAAACCATTAGCTTTGTGAGTAGGTTGAAAGTGACAGAGGGAGAAAAGTGAAGAGACAACTCTTTGTAGAAGTTAAGTTTTGAAGAGTAAGAGAGAAGAATTGGTCCCTGAAGTGGGAAGTGAGAATAAAGAGTGTGCTTTCTTTTTTTTTCCCCTCAAGATTAGCATACATTTCAGTGCTGATGAGGTGGAGGATGGATAGAGCAAGACCCAGGTAAAGTCTAGGGAAGATGAGATTCAGTGAATGAGCAAAAGTTGCCCAAAGGTAAAATGTGAGACACCCTGAAACAGGGGTGAATACAAGACTTTTTGTAGATTTGACAGTTTCCATCTAATGGGTTCCATTTGCTCATTACATTACAAGGTAAGGTCATCTCCTGAGAATGGATGTGTGAAAATAGGGATGGGTTAAAGCTCAAGGAAAGGCTTGAAATAATCACCATGGGGAATTAGAGAGTACTTATCTTGTGGTCAGATTTCTGAGTAGTATTTAGGTCCCTGTAAGCCTGGCAGAGGTTATGAATTTTCAGTGGCATTAATCTGCTTCTATCCTTATAACTGTTACATTGTTTTATGTCATCCATTCTGGTCATTGACCTGTGAATGACCTTAATTCCTTGTCCCTTCTGTTTCCTCCCAGTCTGTCAGCTTTCTCCTGCCTTCTTTTTTCATTCCTAAACCCTGTGGTGGATCTTCTGAACTACTCTCTCTTTAACACTATCAGTTCTAATAGAAGTTTGTCCCTCCACTGTACTCACAGAGGAAAGCCTCATTCCTGAACCAGACTATAATCTATACCAAGATAACTGAGAGCTTCTTGAGAAAACCATACTACCACACAGATTGATATTGGCACAAAGTCATGGATGTCAGCCTCACTCAGTTGTGTCCTCAGTACCTTCCACCTTAAGTCTTCTACTGGCCCCTAGGCGCCTTTTCCTTTCTAGTCAGTGCCTAGTCCAAGTCCGCATTATTTTATCCAGACCCTCTTCTCCTTCCCTGCTCCTCTCCTCCACTGCTTCACTGAGAAAAGTGAGGCCATCCACCATTCACAATGACCCTTGACTTCCTGCCCTGTCACCCACAACTTATACCCACCAGCATAGACACTAATGAGGGGTCTCTCCATCTTGTCCCTGTGCCCTTGACTGCCCTCCTTTATTCCTCCTCTCCTATATTTTCTGCCTCTCGGCACTACTGGTGTCTTTCCTGCAGCCTATATACATGGGCTGGTATTTTTTATCCATCCCTAAAAAACCAAAACCCTCCCTTGACTCTATCCTATCTCTAGCTTGTGTCTAACCTCTTACCTCCTCTTATCAAAAATTTTCAAGACAATCTCTATACTTGCTGCCACCCTCTCCTTAGTTGCCATTTATTTCTAGACCACACCAACCTGGCTTCCACCTTCACACTTTTACAACAATTTCTCTTTCTAAGGTCATTGTTGTGGTGTTAGGTGCCATTGAGTCAGCTTTAACTCATAATGACCCTGTGTACAACAGAATGAAACACTGCCCATTCCTGTACCATCCTCACAGTCCTTGCTATGCTTGAGCCCATCATGGCAGCCACTGTGTCAGTCCATCTCATT
>NW_006922367.1:266189-270774 GCF_000298275.1 Orycteropus afer afer
TTTGAACTTGGACTTAAAGCCTCCAAATTGTAAGAATAAACTCCTGTTTGTTAAGGCCATCCCATTTGTGGTATATTCTTGTCAGAGCGGCACTAGGTAACCAGAACAACACTTTAATGAGGTCTTTTGAAGCACATTTGCTCAGTGCAATGTGATGTCTGATTTCTTGACTGCTGCTTCCATGGGTGTTTATTTGTGGCTCCAAGTAAAATGAAATCTTTGACAACATCATTCTTTTCTCCATTTATCATGATGTTGCTTGTTAGTCTGGTTTGTGAGGGTTTTGTTTGTTTGTTTGTTTTGTTTTGTTTTTTTATGTTGTGTAATCCATACTGCAGACTGTAGTCTTTAATCTTTGTCAGTAAGTGCTTCAAATCATCTTCACTTTCAGCAAGCAAAGTTGTGTCATCTTCATATCACAGGCTGTTAATGAATCTTAAGTCTTCCTCAGTGTTTCAAGTCCTCCTCATTTTCAGCAAGCAAAGTTGTGTTGTCAGCATAATGTAGGTTCTTAATGAGTCTTCCTCCAATCCTGATGCTGTGTTCTTCTTCACATAATCCAGCTTCTTGGATTATTTGCTCAGCATACAGATTGAATAAGTATAGTGAAAAGATACAATCCTGAGGCACTCTTCCTGATTTTAAACCATGCAGTTACCCCTTGTTCTGTTTGAATGATAGCCTCTTTGTCTATATACAGGTTCCTCATGAGCACAATGAAGTGTTCTGGAATTCCCATTCTTTGCAATATTATCCATAATTTTTTTAGGATCCACACAGTGGAATGCCTTTGCATAGTCAGTAAAACACAGGTAAACACCTTTCTGATATTCTTTGCTTTCAGCCAAGATCCATCTAACAATAGCAGTGATACCCCTCATTCCATGCCCTCTTCTGAATCCAGCTTGCATTTCTGGGAGTTCCCAGTCAATATAGTGCTGCACCCATTTTTTAATTATCTTCAGCAAAATTTTACTTGCATGTTATGTTAATGATATTTGATAACTTCCCCATTCATTAGTAACTTCGTAATTACCATCACCAAGGGACTTTTTTTTTGGCTCTTTTCTTCTAGGACCTTTCTGCTAAATTAGATAGTGCTGAAGCTCCGTACTTCCATGATTTCCATGGCAGTGTGCTTTCCTGGTTCTCCACATAACTCTTTGGCTGTTCCCTCCCTGCCTCCTTTGTGTGCTTTTTTCTCCCCGCCCTCATTAAATGTCTTACTTCCTCTTGTGTTGTACGTACTCACTGAATGACTCCATCTACTCTCATAGTTTCAGGTTCACATAAGTATTGGTGACAGCCACTTCTGTATCTCCCAGGAGTATTTACCTCACATGCCAAACTTTCTGCTGGACATCTGTCTCAACAGCTAATAGCTGAACATACCATCTTCACTCCTAACTCTCCTCTTCACCCTATAGTCTCTACCTTCATGAATAGTACCAACACCCTTCCAAATACAATAACTTCTCCTGTTTCTTTTTCTTTTTCTTTTTTTAATTGTGATTTGCGTGAAGATTTACAGAGAAAATTCACTTTCCATACAGCAGTTCACATATACTTTGTCTCATGACATTGACAGTTTACCACAATGCAACAGCTCCCCTCCTACTTCCTCCCCATAATTACGTCTTCTCAGTGTCCATCACTCCATACACTCCTGCCCCCTGAGCTTTCTCCCTGTGCATAAGCAGCCCTTCTTTATCCCATGATTATTCTCTCCAAGGAGTGTATCTATCTGAGGTAAATGTTCAACTCATATGCCTGTCTTTTGTTTGTCTGGAAACCACAGGTGTGGGTTCAGTTCCAGACCTGAAGGGCAGCTAGGGGCCATAGTCTCAGCGGTTCCACCAGACTCCATTGGAACTTCTTCTGTTTCTTGACACCACATCAGCCTTAAGTGCCTCTCAATTTACGTCCTAGAAATTGCTTCAGTTTGCCTTTCCTCCTTGTTCTTATTTTCACTGCTCCAATAATTAAGATAGTGTGGCATTAGCATGAAGACATACCAAACCAAAAACCAAACTCATGCCATTGAGTTGGATCTGACTCATAGTGACCTCTCTTTGGATTTCTGAGGCGGTATCACTATCGAAGTAGATCGCCCAATCTTCCTTCTGAGGAGTGATTTGTGGGTTCGAACCACCAGCCTTCTGGTTAGCAGTCAGTGCCTTAGGCACTATGCCACCAGAGCTCCTGCTCCAGTTAAAGGACTCAACATTTCTGCCTGTTAATCTTGTCTCCTTCAAATCTATCTGCCACACAGCCTTCAAAGTTATCGGTCTGAAATGTACTTCTGTCTTGCCTTTCTTTGTTTCCTATATGGAGTTTTCTTCCTTTTCCCTCTCTTTTAAAATTTTTGGAGCACAAGTAAAATGATGAGAATCAGAAAAAGGAAAGAATATGCAAGTGATATAAGGAAGTTGAGAGACTTCTTTTATAACGATTTTTTTTAAAAAAAACTTTCAATAGTGATTTGGGTGAAATTTTACAAAGCAGATTTCTTTTACACTCAATTGTTCATGCACATTTTGTTCTGTGACACTGGTTATGTTCCCTGGAGTGTTAACAGCTCTCGTCCCACTTCCTCCCACTGGTTACCCTTTCCATTTCCTTCTTGCCTATGCATTTCTGCATGCCTACCTTTCTCCCTATGCAAATGCTGTCCTTTGATCTCCCATGGGAGATTATTCTAAGGAGGGTATCTCCCTGGTATAGGTGTTCAGCTCGTAGGCCTGTCTATGTTTTGGCTGAGAATTAAGCCACAAGAGTGAGTTCAATCCCAGGCCTGAAGGGTGACTCAGGGCCATAGTCTCAGTGGTTTCACTGGTCTCTGTCAGTCTGGTAAGCCTACTCTTTATGATTTTGAGATTTGTTTCACATTTTTCTCCCACTCTATCCAGGATCTCTAATATGGATCCCTTTTTGAGTGGTTGGCAGTGGTAGCCAGGCTGTATCTAGTTCTTCTGGTCTCAGTGTCATTTAGGCTGAGGTTCTCATGGTCCATTAGTCATCTGGACTCAATTTTTCTGTGCATCTGTGGCTTTCTTTATCTGTGCTCCGGACGAGGAGAGACCAATAGTCGCTATTTAGATGGCCGTTTGTAAGCTTTTAAGACCCCGGTTGCAACTCCCTGAAGTAAAATGTAGAACAGTGTTTTTGTTTAGCATGTGGTGCCAGTTTAGCTTGATGTCCCCAGTGGCTATGGTCCACAGAGTGCAGGCCAAGCAACTCACTCCCTCAAAATGCTTACTTGTGGCTATGAAGTTCTCCTGATTTTGCCTCCTCTTACGTTTAAACTACATATGGATTTATACCACATACAAATATATATGTATGAATATCATCTGCCAAACCTATGCATGGTCATGGATATATTCACATTTGCCTGTCCATACCTGATCTTCTTGCCTGTCCACCTGTGTAGATTTAATGATTTTTATAATATTTGTGATGTTTGAAACAGTTACCTTCTCAAAGATCAGGATAGGGAACATGCTGTGGTAAGGGGCTATTAATTGTATCTTAATTTAAAAAAAAAGTTAATTGTAGTAATCTAATGAAGTACTTATATATTGGTGCAGTTCTTAAGACACCTCTCCAATTGTGGTCATATTTTTAGTTGTAATCATTTGATAATTATTGCACAGCATTCGATACATGTCTTAGTGGCCTCTCATAAAAAAAAATCTCTCTCTTTTATGCCAAAGTACATATTTTCTGTCATGAATAGTAGTGAAGGAAATTAAGAGGAATCTGAAGAACACAAGTTTTATAGGTGTTTTGAGCCCAAAAGTACACTTGCAAGTAATGTGATAGTAGAACATTCATGGTTATCAAAATAACTTATTGTTTTAAAATTTGTTGTAGGCATCTCCTTTGTGAGCAAACATTAAGCATGACACTTATAGGGAAGAGTGAAAATCAGGGTTTTACCTTTTGAAAATTTTTATCAATTTCTTCAGTCTGGAATTGACCAAACATGCAATCAAGGTATGCTGATTATCACTGGTGACTGGAATGCAAAGTTGGAAACAAAGAAGAATCACTGGTAGTTGGAAAATTTGGCCCTGGAGATAGAAATGATGCTGGAGATCGCATGATAGCATTTTGCAAGACCAACGACTTATTCACTGCAAATACCTTATTTTCAACAACACAAATGGGAGCTATACACGTGGACTTCTCCAGATGGAATACACAGGAATCAGATTGACTACATCTGTGGCAAGAGGCAATGGAGAAGCTCAATGTCTTCAGCCAAAACAAGGCCAGGAGCTGTAACAGACCATCAGCTGCTCATTTGCAAGTTCAAATTGAAGTTGAAGACAATTAAAACAAGTCCACAAGAGCCAAAATAGGACCTTTATTATATCCTCTAAATTTAGAGACCATTTAAAGAATAGATTTGATGCATTGAACACCATTGAAAACCAGAGAAATTGTGTGATGACATCAAGAACATCATCCATGTAGAAAGCAAAGGTCATTAAAAAGATGAGAAAGGAAGAAAAGACCAGAATGGATGTCAGAAGAGACTCTGAAACTTGCTCTTGAATGGAGAGTAGCTAAAGCAAAT
>NW_006922367.1:271529-273823 GCF_000298275.1 Orycteropus afer afer
TTATTGACTGTGCAAAGGCATTTGATTGTGTGGATCGTAACAAATTACAGATAACATTGAGAAGAATGTGAGTTCCAGAACACTTAATTTTGCTCATGAGGAACTTGTACATAGACCAGGAGGCTGTCATTCGAACAGAACAAGGACAAGGGGACACTGCATGATTTAAAATTCAGAAGGGAGTGCGTCAGAGTTGTATCCTTTCACCATACTTACTCAATCTGTATGCTGAATGAATAATCCAAGAAACTAGGCTATATGAAGAAGAACGTGGCATCAGGATTGGAGGAAGACTCATAACCTGCATTATGCAGACAACACAGCTTTGCTCACTGAAGGTGAGGATGACTTGAAACACTTGCTGATGAAGATCAAAGACTGCAGTCTGCAGTGTGGAATACACCTCAATATAAAGAAAACAAAAATCCTCACAGTGGGATGAATAAGCAGCATCATGATAAATGGAGAAACGATTGAAGTTGTCAAAGACTTCATATAACTTGGTCCTACAATCAGCACCAATGGAAGCAGCAATCAAGATATCAGACATCATATAGCATTGGGCAAATCTGCTGCAAAGGCCTCTTTCAAGTGCTGAAGAGCAAATAAGTTTCCTTGAAGACTAAGGTGCACTTGACAACAAGCCATAGTATTTTCAATCGGGTCATATGCATGTGAGAGCTGGACAATGAAAAAGGAAGACTGAAGAAGAGTCGATGCTTTTGAGTTGTGGTGCTGGCGAAGAATGCTGAAAGTACCATGGACTGCTAAAAGAACTAACAGATCTGTCCTGGAGGAAGTGCAGCCAGAATGCTCCTTGGAAGCGAGAATGGCCAGACTTCGTCTCACCTATTTTGGTCATGTTGTCAGAAGGAACCATTCCCTGGAGAATGATATCATGGTTGGCAAAGTGGAGAGACAATGAAAAAGGGGAAGGCCCCCAAAAAGATGGATTGACACAATTGCTGCAATGATGGGCTCAGGTATAGCAAAGGTCATGGGCCTGGCACTGGACCGGGCAGTGTTTTGTTCTGCTGTATGTGAGGTCGCTATGAGTCGGGAATGACTCGACGGCATCTAACAACAACAACTTTTTGGCAAATAGTTTTTGTATGAGAGCATGTAGTTTCCTCAGATTGAGGATTAATAGTAAAATGTTAGATTCTACAGAGAAACATTGGCCTAATGGGCACCTACTGTCTAAAACCTGTACCTAGGGGAACATAACAGTAAACATTATTTAATAATGATTTCACATTTCAATTTTAATTCAGAATATCTAGTTTAATTTGAAGCCATTGATTTTGAAAGGTTTCAGTATGTAATTCTTAGTTACCTAGTGCTGTTGTAACAGAAATCCACAAGTAGGTGGCTTTAAAGAACAGAAATTTATTTTCTCACAGTTATGGAAGCTAATGTACAAATCAGTGTCTCAGTCGTAGCAACACCCCCACACCACCTCCATTCTGTATATGTACCTCTATGTATAGTCTTCTCTTTATATATCTCAGAAATGTATAGATGTAGATCCCAACCAACTTGGGCATGATCTGATTACTATATCAAAGAAAACCCTATTTCTAAATAGGATCACAGGCACAGGGGTTAGGATTCCAGCACACATTTGGGGTAATATAATTAAATCTATAACAATTTACTTTGACAGCTTGTTTTTATATCTTTGGGATTGGTAATATATATGGTTTCTAGTGCCCTATAACTGCTATTTTTACCTATTATGAAGAATCAAAATTGATTTAGTATTGTCTGATTTCAGACACCAACGTACATGTATTTTATAAGTAATGTCATTATTGCATCCTTTGAAAATAGTAGTTAAATATTAAAGATACTTGAACTATTTTTATGTAGATTACATGACTATGATATGTTTTTATATAGATATATAAAAATACAGACATTAAGACACATATGTGCAAGTTACATGTTTCAAATTCTGTCCCAAAATTAAATCCTTATAAGCCAAACTTTTTCATGTATCAGTGGTCATTTGGGAAAAAACAAAAAACATTATGTTTTGATAGTTAGCATTTAATGATAGAAGATTGAAAATGAGGTCTCAACAGCTGTGTCTGATACTTTGTTTCTGCTTTTTCAGATTTCCATTTTGATAGTACCAGCATCGGAACCAGGAACTTCTGCTGTTCGGGTCATTGAGTTATGTTCTTCAACTATGACATGCATGAAAGGCACTTGTAAGCACAATAGAGTCTGGTTATTAGTCTGATGTGTTTGTTTAGGGAGTAAAGGGGACATCTATTGTTATAGTGGTC
>NW_006922367.1:273973-277801 GCF_000298275.1 Orycteropus afer afer
TGACAGTTTTTGTTCACAAAGTATAGTTCATATGCTAAGTCATCTCATACCTTTCCCTTGCCTCTTAAACATATCTGTGATTAAATCTTTATTTATTTGTTCGTTTGAAAATACACACAGAAAAGGATACACCATTTTAATACATTCTACATGTTCAGTCCAGTGACATTGTTGACATTCTCTCAAGTAGTGTAACTGTTCTCACAGTCCTTCTGTGGTAATATGTGCACAGGCTCAATTTTTAAAGTTCTCCAAGGAAGAAATTTCTGTGACTTTCCAGTTTTTCCTGTGACCTTTCTTAAGTTTATTGGAAACTTACTTCTATAATTTAAAAAAATAAATTTCTGTCAGTGAAATTAATAGGTCAAAGTGTTAGATATTTTAGCTTTTTTTAAAAAAAATAATTATAGATTGATAGAAAGTTACAAACATGGTACATAGAGGTTCAGTTTCCCCAATTTTTGCATTTTAACACAGTATAGTACACAAAACCAGGAATTTGACACTGATAGAGTGTGAGTGTTTAGTGCTATGTAATTTTATCATATTTTTATCATATTTAGATTTGTGTGACCACCACCACAGTCAAGATACTTACCAGTTTTATTACAAGAACCCCTCATGCTACCCTTTTATAATTACAGACACCTTGTTCCATCCTCACCCTAATCCCAATCTCTGGCAGTCACTAATTTGTTTCCCATCTCTGTATTTTTCTCAGTTTTGAGAATGCTACATAAATGGAATCATACAGAATGTAATCTTTCAAGATTGGCTTTTTTATTACATTTCCTTTAGATTCCTACCAGTTGCATGTGTCAGTAGTTCCTGTTTGTTGTTGGTCTGGATATTCCATAGTTTATGTAGCCATTCACCCATTGTAGGACATTTGAGTTGTTTCCAGTTTTTCACTATTATGAATAAAGCTACTATGAACATTAATGTGCAGGTTTTTATGTATAATTTGTATTTCCCTGGCATAACGGACCAGGAGTGCAATTACTGAATCATTTGGCAGTTGCATGTTTTGTTTTATAAACAACTGCTAAACTGTTGTCCAAAATAGGTGTGGTAGTTAAAGTTCTGTGTCAGCTTGGGTGGGCCTTGGTTTTGAGTGACTGGGCAGCTGGATGCAGTTATTCCCCATGATGAGATTGAATTTGGTATAATCAACTCCACGTTGGAATCTGCTGCGAGTAGCTAATTAGTTGCATTGGAGATGTGGCCTGCTTCCAGTATACAGGGAGACACTTTGAGAAAGGTCTGGAGTTTCCTGGCACATCTGAATCCGACATTGGGCTGAGTCATCAGTGGCCTGCCGTGTTGCTTGCTAATCTTGGGACTGTGCCAGTTCATTTGTCAACCTTGAGTTTGTTAGCCTTAGCAGCTGCCTGCATTATGAGATGCTTCCAGTTCTGGCGGGCCAAGAGCAACAGGCAAAACTGAAACCCAGGGTCAAGGGGCCTTCACTGAAGCCCTAGAGCCAGCACTTTGAACTCGGACTTGTAGTTTCCTAAACTGTGAGAGAATAAATCTCTGTTTGTTAAAGGGGATGTTTCTGTTACAGCAGCACTAGAGAACCCAAACAGTAGGTGTACCACTTTACATTTACACCAACAGCTTATTATGAGTGATCCAGTTTCTCCACAGCCTCACCAGCATTTGGTGGTATCACTTTTTTTTTTCCAGCTATTCTGAGAGATGCTTTATTCTAATTTTAATTTGCATGTCCCTAATGGCTAATAAGGAGTCTTTGTGTGGTGCAAATGATTAACGTGCTTGGTTGCTAATTGAGAGGTTGGAGATTCAGGTCTATCTAGAGGCTCCTCAGAAGAAAGACCTGTTGATCTACTTCTAAAAATGCAGCCATTGAAAACCTCTGAAACACACATGGGGTTGCCATGAGTCAGAATTGACCTGACAGCAGCTGGTAGTGGCTAATGAAGTTGACTGTTTTCATTTGCTTTTTTGCCATTTCAGTATTCTCTTCAGTTTATTCTCTGTTCATGTCTTTTGTCCATTTTGTAATTAGATTGTTTTACTGGTGTTTTGAGAGTTCTTTTGAGAACTCTATTTGAGAGTCCAAATAATCCTTTGTTGTTTATGTAATTTTCAGATATCTTCTCCCAGACTATAACTTTGTCTTTCTTTTTCTTTGAAGGGCAGAGCTTTTTATTTTGATGAAATCCAATTTTTCAATTTCTCTTTCTTACATGGATCATGCTTTTGTCTAAGATCTCTTCACCAAGCCCTAGATTCTGAAGAGATGCCCTAAGTTTTCTAAATGTGTTACAGTTTCATGTTTTACATTTAAATTTATGAACCATTTTGAGTTAATTTTTATATAAGATGTGAATCTTAGGCTTATGTTCAGTTTTTTGCCCATGAATATCCAATTGCTCCAGCACAATTTCTTGAAGTGTCTACTCTTCTTCATTGAATTCCTTTTGTGTCATTAGTAAAACTTTGTTGTCCATACTTGGGTGGGGTTGTTTCTAGTCTCTCTAGTCTGTTCCATTGATTTACAAGTCCATCACATTGCAGTACCACATAGGCTTGATTTCAGTAATAGGATAAGTCCTAAAATCAGATAGAGGGATTCTTCACAATTAATTCTTCTTTTTCAAAATTGTTTTTGTTATCCTAATGTCTTTGTGTTTCCATATAAATTTTAGAATAATTTTGTCTGTATTTATAAAAATCCTTCTGATATTTTGATAAGAATAATGTTAAACCTCTGTCATTTGGAGAATTGATTTCTTTATTTTGTTAAGTCCTTCAATCTATGAACATGGTTTGTCTCTGCATTTATTTAGATCTTTATGATTGCCTTCACTAGAGTTGTGTAGTTTTCAGCATTTAAAGCCTGTATGTATTTTATTAGATTTACACCTAGGTCTGTCTTTTTTTGAGTGATAATAAGTGGTATTTTTAATTTTTATTTCCATATGTTTATTGGTACTATATAGCAGGAGCTCTGGTAGCATAGTGCCTAAGGCACTTCACTGCTAACCAGAAGGCTGGCAGTTCAAACCCACTAGCAACTCCTCGGAAGGAAGGTTGGGCAATCTAGTTCCGTAGTGATACTGCCTCAGAAACCCAAGGAGGGTCACTATGAGTCAGGTCCGACTCAATGGCACATAACAACAACATAGAAATATAGTTGATATTTATATATTAATTAATCTTGTGTTCTATGACCTTGTGGGACTCACTTATCAATATTTGGATTTTTATCTTCCCTTTGATTTTATATATAGAAAATAATTTCATCTGCAAATAGGGACAGTTGTATTTTTTCCTTTATGACTTATATGCCTTTTATTTTTTCCTACATTATTACTTGGTTTAGAACTGCCAGGACTATGTTGAATAAAAATGAGGAGAGTAGGCATTCTTCCGTCTTCCCAATCTCAGGAGGCGGGGGAATGTGTGGGGAGCATTCTTTTTTTATTTATCAAGTATGATGTTAGGTCTAAGTTTTCTGTAGTAGTTCTTTATCGAGTTGAGGAAAATCCACTGTCATCAAGTCAATACCAACTCATAGAGACCCTAAAGTACAAAGTAGAACTGCTCCATAGGGTTTCCAAAGCTCTATATCTTTACAGAAGCTGACTCTCCCATTTTTCTCCTGCATAGCTGCTGGTGGGTTTGAACCACTGACCTTTTGGTTAGCAGCCCAATGCTTTAAACACAGTGCCACCAGAGTTCCTGAGATTGTGCAGAGTTTGTGTTAATTCTTTAAAATTTTGGTGAAATTCTCCAGAGAAAACTTTTGGTGCTGGTAGTTTGTTTTTCAGGACTTTTTTAAATTATAAATTTATTTTC
>NW_006922367.1:277901-280386 GCF_000298275.1 Orycteropus afer afer
TCGGTTCTAACTCAGGTGACTCCCATTGGGTTTCTGGAGATTTAAATCTTTATGGAAGTAGGTTGCCCGAACTTTCTTCAGCTGCTTGGTGAGTTTGAACCACTGACCTTCTGGTTGGCAGCCAGATGCCTTATCCACTATGCCACCAGAGCTGTTTATAAGCCTTTTCAAATAATTGGTTTCATGTTGAGTTGTGGTTCGTTGCACTTTTCAAGGAATTAGCCTTTAAGTTGTCATATTTATACATATAGAGTTATTTGTAATACTCTCTTATTCAGCAGATACAGTGATGTATCCCCTATTTCATTCCTCATATTTGTGATCTGTGTCTTCTCTCTTTTTGTCACTCTTCCTAGGTGTTTTTCAGTTACATTCTTCTTTTCAAAGAACCAAGTTTTTTGTTTTCATGGATTGCTTTTCTGTTTTTAATTTCATTGATTTCTCTCCTTTTAACTTCTTTCTTCTACTTCCTTTAGGTTCATTTTGCTTTTCTTTCTCAAGTTTTTTAAGGTGAGAGGTTATATTTCTGATCTAAGACATTTCTTCTTTTCTGTTGGAAGCACATAATGCTACAAATTTTCTTCTCAGTACTGACTTAACTGTGTCTCACAAGTATTGATATACTATATTTTCATTTTCATGGTGTATTGTGGTGGTATGTTTTTTTTTCCTTTTTTTTTTTAATTTCCCTTGACCCATGGATTACTTAGAAGTATGTTGTTCAGTTTTCAAGTTTTGGGAGATTTCTCTTTGATAAGAGAACACTGAGTGATTACATTGCTTTTAAATATATTGAGGTTTGTTTTATGGTCCAGCATATGGTCTGTCTTCACCACTCATCTTGTCAGTTTGTTGTACTGTGGTGGCTTGCATTTTGCTGTGATGCTGGAGGCGATGCCACCAGTATTTCAAACACCAGCAGGGTCACCCATGGTGGACAGGTTTCAGTGGAGCTTCCAGACTAAGACAGATTCAGAAGAAGGAAGAGCCCATCCACTTCTCAAAGAATTGGCCAGTGAAAACCTTATGAATAGCAGTAAAACACTGTCTGATAGATATATTACTGGAAAACTTTCTGAATAGCCCTGTCTCATATAGTGCCAGAAGATGAGACCCTCAGGTTGGAAGGGACTCAAAATATGACTGAGGAAGAACTGCCTCCTCAAAATAGATTCAACCTTAATTACGTGGACAGAGTAAAGCTTTTGGGACCTCCATTGCCTGATGGTACACAACTCAAAATGGGAAGAAACAGCTGCAAACATCCATTAATCACGACATGGAATGTATGAAGTATGAAACTAGGAAAATTGGAAGTTGTCAAAAATGAAATGTAATGCATAAAGATCAATATCATAGGCATTAGTGAGTGGAAATGGACTGGTTTTGGCCATTTTGAACCAGATAATCACATGATATACTATGTTGGGAATGACAAATTGAAGAGGAATGGTGTGGCATTCATTGTCACAAAGAATGTTTCAAGATCTATCCTGAAGAACAATTCTTCAGTGATTGGATAATACCAACATCCTACAAGGAAGACCAGTCAATACTACTGTTATTCAAATTTACCCACTAACTGCTAAAGCCAAAGATGAGAAAATTGAATATTTTTACCAACTTCTGCAGTCTGAAATTGACCAAACATGCAGTCAAGATGTGTTGATTATTACTGGTCATTGGAATGTGAAAGTTGGAAATGAAGAATCAACGGTAGTTGGAAAATATGGCCTTGATGATAGAAGTGACATGAGAGATCGCATGGTAGAATTTTGCATGACCAATGAATTATTCATCGCAGAGACCTTTTCTCAACAACATAAATGGCAGCTATACACATGGAACTCACCAAGTGGAATACACAGGAATCAGATTGACTACATCTGTGGTAAGAGGTGATGGAGAAGCACAGTATCTTCAGCCAGAACAAAGCCAACAGCTGACTGTGGAACAGACCATCAACTGCTTATATGCAAGTTCAAGTTGAAGCTGAAGACAATTAAAACAAGTCCACAAGAGCTAAAATATGACCTTGATTATATCCCACCTGAATTTAGAGACCATCTAAAGAACAGATTTGATGCACTGAATGACAGTGACCGAAAACCAGACAGATTGCAGGATGACATCAAGAATATCATCCACGAAGAAAGCAAAAGGTCATTAAAAAGAGGAAAGGAAGAAAAGACCAAAATGGATGTCAGAAGAGACTCTAAAACTTGCCCTTGAATGGCGTGTAGCTAAAGCAAATGGAAGAATAACAGGATAAAAGAGCTGAATAGAAGATTTCAAAGAGCAACTTGAGAAGACAAAGCCAATTAGAATGAAATGTGTAAAGACTTGAGTTAGAAAACCAAAAGGGAAGAAGAACATGCTCCGCATTTCTCAGTCTGAAAGAATTGAAGAAAAAATTGAAGCCTCGAGTTGCAATATTGAGAGATTCTATGGGCAAAATATTGAATGATGCAGGAAACATCAAGAG
>NW_006922367.1:281721-289050 GCF_000298275.1 Orycteropus afer afer
TCTCACCTATTTTGGTCATGTTGTAAGAAGGGACCATTCCCTGGAGAAGGATGTCATGCTTGGTAGGGTGGAGGGTCGACGAAAGAGGAGGAGGCCTTCAACGAGATGGATTGACATGGTGGCTGCGATGATGGGCTCAAGTGTAGCAGGGATCATGGAGCTGGCGCGGGATTGGGCAGTGTTTCGTTCTGCTGTGCATGGGGTCGCTATGAGTCGGAAATGACTCGACGGTACCTAACACCAACAACAATAACAATGCCTAGGATATTGATCTTTATGTTCCATTTCATTTTTGACAACTTCCTATTTTCTTAGAGTCATACTTCATACATTCCACATCCTGATTATTAATGGTTATTTGCACCTGTTTTTTCCCATTTTGAGTCACACCCCATCAGGAAATGGCGATCTTGAAAGCTTTACTCCATCCACATTATTATGGTCAACTCTACTTTGAGGAGGCAGCTCTTGCCCAGTTATATTTTGAGTGCCTTTCGACTTGAGGGGCTCATCTTCTGGCACTGTATTAAACAGTGTTTCACAGCTGTTGATAAGGTTTTCATTGGCTGGTTCTTTTAGAAGTGGATGGCCCCTTCCTTCTTCCATGTCTGTCTTAGTCTGGAAGGAAGCTCTGCTGAAACCCATCCATCATGGGTGACCCTGCTGGTATTTGAAATACCAGTGGCATAGCCTCCAGCCTCACAGCAATATACAAGCTACCACAGTGTGACAAACTGACAGATGATTGGTGGAGTAACATTGGTAAGTGACATTTATTAAGTACTTACTATGTATAGGCTGTTGTAAGTACTTTAATATGGATTAACTCAATTTATTACTCACAAAGATAGTATAAGATAGGTCCCATAGTTATCTCTTATTCATACATGTCTTGATTGTAGTTGAGAGCCACAAAAGGCTCACAAGGGTTCAAGAGACCGAAAAACTGCTCCAGAGGTATGCTCGGAGACATGAGAGAGTTTTATTCCAAAGAGCAGGGGAGGCTTATGAGGAAAGCAAAGTTGTATGCAATGGTAACTGGTTGGTCAGCTTCAAAGTCCACTAAACCTTTTCCTTTTTCCAGAGATATTTATACCTGTTTGAAGAGCTATCACATAGATGTTATAAGTTTGATTTGCGTCTAATGGTACCCAGTGGTCTGGCAGTACGTGCCCATGTGATAAGATTAATGTAGGAATGTGGTCTTGGAGGGGAAAGGGGGGGATGTCTTTGCATTATCAGGCATTTGGGTAAACAGGATGGGGTATGGGAGCCTTTTTGGAGAACTACAGCCATGCCTAGTAAGATGTGGAAACTGAGGTACAGAATACTCATGTTCATAGAAATGGTGAATGGTAAATGCAGGATTAGAACCTAGGCAGTCTGGTTCTAGAGCTTGCACTTTGTTAACTACCAGACTATACTGCTTCTTGGAGCAATTACAAAATTGACTTTGTATTTCTTGTCCAATATGAGGAATAGAATGGATTATTATTTATACCCCTTCTCCTTAAATAATTACATTATGCTCATTGTTTTGTTGAATAAATGAAAAAAAAAACAATACAAGGAAAAATTAGTTTCTAAAGTGAGATTTTTTACTTATAAGAACAAAATTGCTTGGAAACATTAACGCACTAACAGATGAAAAACTAAGAATTTTAAAACAGTCCATCTTCATATGTCATGAAATAAAAAGGGAAATTTTTTGGATAAGTTTTTTTAAGTTCATGTGCCTAATGTTGGAATCGATTTCTAGCTTGAGTTTATACTAAATGTAATGAGAATACTGGTATAGTGGAAAAAATATTGGCAGACGAGTCTGCAGGCAGAATTACCTTGAACTGCTTATTTGGACAAGTTCATTAATCTTTTGGCTCTTGGTTTTTTCATTGCAAATTGGGAGATTAAACTAAATTACTCTGAAAAATCCCATCTAGAGCTAACAACTTCAGTGATCCAGATTTTACATATGTATAGAAATAGTCAACATGCTTACGTGTTTCATAATGTATGTGAGCATTATTTTAAGCATGATCTTTTTCTTTCTAAAGCCCTTCCCAACTCTAATTTTCTCACTTCTTCTTGCATAATAATACCACTTCCCTGATGTTTTCCATTTACATAATTTATAAATCCAAAGCCAGCAGTATAGTCACATGGATTATGTTTGGTTTTCTGTTCCCAGTAGCAATGCCTACACTAGGAAGATTGAAAAAGATAAGTTTAAAAATATAATTCATATCTTATCTTGTTCTAGAGAAAAAGAAATGTTGAAGTTCATTTTTAAATCTCTGATTTTTTTCCACATGCATTATTTTAAAAGTGCTAGTTACTTGTTGTCATTTGACTGCTAACCAGAAGGCTGATGGTTCAAACCCACCAGCCACTCCTCAGAAGGAAGATTGGGCAATCTACTTCCATAGAGATACCACCTCAGAAACCCAAGGAGGGGTTGCTGTGAGTCAGAACTGACTGGACGGCAGTGAATTTTTGAGTTTTTAGTTACTGATTATAATAGACTTAATGTTAGATGTAAAAAACCAAAACCAAACCCACTGTCATGGAGTCAAGTCCGATTCATAGTGACCCCTCTTTGGGTTTCCAAGGCTGTAAATCTTTAAAGAAGTAGATTGCTTCATATTCCTACTGCAGAGCAGCTGGTGTATTTGAACCACTGACTTTCTTCTGGTGAGCAACCAAATGCCTTACCCACTATGCCACCAGAGTTCCTTCTTGGTGTAGTGTAGAACAATATTTAGGAAATACGTTGAGATAGAAACTACATTTTTATCATTCACTTGTTTTTATTAATTAGTTAATGTTTTAGAGTTCTGTAGAAAAACAGAACATCCCAAAATCAGTAGGTCAGGCAATGTGAAGAGTGAAAAGTAAGAGTGTTCTGGCAAAATGTGTTTTTATAGTAAGAGACAGAATGCACCCTAGGGAAATTCCGTTTTTGCTATTAAGGCCTTCACCTGATTGATTGAGGCCTGCCTACATTATGGAAAATAGTCTACTTTACTTAAGGCCAACTGTTTTAATCACTTTAAAATAGTTACTACACTACAGTCTGACCAAACAACTGGATTCTGTAGCCTAGGTAAGTTGACATAAAGTTAACCATCACAATTAAAGTTCAGCTGTTCAGTTTCCTTTTCAGGAGCAATTTGTAACTTGAACATTAAGTCTTTAATGGTGTATTTTCCTGCTATTTCCATAATTGAAAATAATTGATGTCACAACTGGTTGCAAGTTATTCTGTTCTTGGTAATTAGCTTGCCTGTCTTCTGAAACAGAACTCATTTTATAATATCAGGGAAGGCTGTAAACTACCCTTTCTTTTTCTCTTATTTATTTTTTTCTGTTTCAGGTCACAAAAAAAAACATAAAAACATAAAAGACAATATATCCTACATCTGTTTTATGTGTATCTGAATCTGTTCCCAACTCATTTATATTCCTTTTTTGAAGATCCCTGGTTATAGGCAAATTACTTAGCTTAGAATGTTTCACAATCATTTTCTTCCCTAAAAACTTCTATTTATTCTAATTCTCTATGGAGGGCTTCATTTTTTTTCCCTAAACCTTTTTAATAAAGCATATTCTGACCACAATAGAACAGATTTTATAATTATTTCTTCACAGAATAATCTACAAACAATTTCATTATTAACCAAGTAAAGCATCAAAAACTAAAAATATTGAATATGATTATGATGTAAGAACCCACTTTAGGGGATGAGGAGATAGTACATCTTCAGAAGAGTTTGTTTTAGTTAAGATTCTTTGAGCAAAGACTTTTTTAGTATTTGGGCTGAATGTTTCTGTTTTTTAGTATATCTAGATAGCTGTGTTGTGGATTTCTGAGATTTATACTAATTATGCATGATGTTGAACTAGTAATGATCATCCCTTTGTTCAAAGTTTTGTAGAAATTCAAAATAAAATGATTTAGTATTTAGGAAAGATAAGTTCTAATGAGGAAATTTTATAATTTTTAAAAATCCTTAACTCCCAGTGGGTTTTATTATGACTTATATTTCCCTTCCAACAATTACTGAAGATAATTAGACAAATATATCTAGACTTGGATCTCATTGCATAAGTGACAGGCATATAATCAGTATTGCCAGTAACTAGAGCCTTTACTTGCCCTAAACATTGAAAATGTAATGATGAAATCATCAACTAAATGCTTGGTTCTTCCTGTTAGAAGAATCATTGGAAGATACTTGTTGGCAACCACTCTAACTAATACAGCTATACTTGAGTACATCAAACATAATCAGAATAATGTAATGATGAGGTTTTGTGACTTGTACCCATTCGCCAAAGGTAATAAAATGAAATTTTATAGGAAGTAAATGATACGAACTTTGGTGAGTTATAGTTCAGTTGTTTAACAAACAAAATCAATTTCAAAAATAAATTATTCAAGTGCAAATTAGCTTATTTGTAGGATAAACATTTTACAAAATTGTGGCTTTTAGAGAAAAAATGAGGATCTTTAGTAAATGTTATTGTTGTTATATGCCGTAGGACTGACATAGCGACCCCTCCTTGGGTTTCCGAGGCAGTATCACTATGGAAGTAGATTGCCCAACCTTCCTTCCAAGGAGTGGCTGGTGGGTTTGAACCGCCAGCCTTCTGGTTAGCAGTCAAGTGCCTTAGGCACTATGCTACCAGAGCTCCCCTTTAGTAAATATTTTTTGTTGTTGTTATGTGCCGTCGAGTCGGACTGACTCATAGCGACCCCTCCTTAGGTTTCCGAGGCAGTATCGCTACGGAAGTAGATTGCCCAACCTTCCTTCCGAGGAGTGGCTGGTGGGTTTGAACTGCCAGCCCTCTGGTTAGCAGTCATGTGCCTTAGGCACTATGCTACCAGAGCTCCTTAGTATTTAGTCTTTTTTAAATTTTACCTAGATTTTGTTAATGTCTAAATATAGTATAGTACAATTTTTATTAGCCATAACAGTCTGTATTTAGTTAAAGATTTACTTGTAAAACTTTTATTGAGTTCAAATTTTTTTCTTTTTTTTCCTTTTTGTCATTTAAATCAGTCTAGAAAGATGTTAGAAATAACGAATGACTATATTTGGTCCAGGAGCTCTGGTGATATATCGCCTAAGGCATTTGATTGCTAAGCAGAAGGCTGGCAGTTCAAACCCACCATCCAATCCTCAGAAAGAAGACTGGACAATCTACTTCCATAGAGATACTGCCTTGGAAACCCAAGGAGGGGTCACTATGGGTCAAATCAACTTGATGGCATTGAGTTTGGTTTTTTTGTTGTTGTTATGTTTGGTCCACCAATTGTCTGTAATTTTTCCATATTGTTGTGACTTATGTGTTGCTGTAATGCTGGAAACTGTGTCACTGCTATTTCAAGTACCAGCAGAATCACCTTTGATTAACAGGTTTCAGCACAGTTTCCAGACTAAGACAGGCTAGGGAGGGGGACTTGGTAATCAAATTCCTATAAAATCGACTAGTGAAAACCTTATGAATAACAGTGGAACATTGATAGATATGATACCAGAAGGTGAGCCCCTCAGGTTGGAAGGCACTCAGAGTACAACTGGGCAAGAACTGGCTCCTCAAAGTAGAGTCAGCATTAATGACATGGATGGAGCAAAGCTTTCAGGACCTTCATTTTTGTTGATGTGGCACAACTCAAAATGAGAAGAAATAGCTATAAACATCTATTAATTAATAATCAAAGCTTGGAATATATGAAGTATAAATGATGAAAAATTAGAAGTCATCAAAAATGAAATGGAATGCATAAAGACCGATATCCTATGCATTGTTGTTGTTGTTGTTGTTGTTGTTATGTGCCATCAAGTCGGACCCAACTTGCAGCCACCCCTCCTTGGGTTTCTAAGGCAGTATCACTACGCAAGTAGATTGCTCAACCTTCCTTCCGAGGAATGGCTGGTGGGTTTGAACTGCCAGCCTTCTGGTTAGCAGTCAAATGCCTTAGGCACTGTGCTACCAGACCTCCTATAGTAGTATATAGTAGGCATTAGTGAGCTAAAATGGACTAGTATTGGCCATTTTAAATGAGACATTTATATGATCTACTGTGTCAAGAATGACAAATTGAAGAGGAAGGGTGTCACATTCATCATCCAAAAGAACATTTCAAGATCTATCCTGAAGTACAATGCTGTCACTGATAGAATATCCATATAGCTACAAGGAGGACCAGTTAATGTGACTCTTATTCAGAATTACACACCAACCAAGGATTGCATGCCAAGGATGAAGAAATTGAAGATTTTTACCAACTTATGGAGACTGAAAGTGATCAAACATGAAGTCAGAATGCATTGATAATTACTGGTGTTTGGAATACAAAAATTGGAAACAAAGAAGGGTCAATGGTTGGAAAATATGGTCTTGGTGATAGTAACACCAGAAATTGGATGATAGAATTTTGCAAAACCAGCAACCTATTCATTACAAATACCTTTTGCAACAACATAAGCAGCATGGACCTCACCAGATGAAATAAACAGGAATCAAATCAGTTGCAGGTAGTCCCCAAGTTACAACCCACATCAATTCCATGTATCTTTAAGTCAGATTTGTAAGTAAGTCTGAATAGGCACATAAGGTTCTTATTTAGCCTTACTTTAGTGTAAGAAAATGATATATGCTTTTACAGTGATTTAAAAGCTACACATGCAGCAACTGAATGTGATTGTGGTATGATTGGGATTGGTTCAGTCATTTCAAAGTTCAGGCACATTTACATAGCATTAAACAGCAAGTGTGAGCAGTCTATAAGTCAGACTTTTAGAATCCGGGGACTTACTGCACATCAGTGGAAATATATAATAGAGAACTGTGACATCATCAGTTAGAGGAAGACCAGGGGCCAACTGCAAAACAGACCATCAATTGCTCATATTCAAGTTTAAGTTCAAGCTAAAGAAAATTAAAACAAGTCTACAAGAGCCAAAATATGACCTTGAGTATATCCCACCTGAATTTAGAAACCATCTCAGGAATACATTTGTCCTCTTCTGAATACTAATGACCAAAGGTCACATGAGTTATAGGATGACATCAAGGATATCATACATGAAGAAAACAAAATGTCATGAAAAAGACAGGAAAGAAAGAAAAGACCAATGGATGTCATAAGAGACTGAAACATTCACTTGAATTTAGAAGCACTAATGTGGATGAGCTCTGGTAACATAATGCCTAAGGCACTTAACTGCTAACCAGAAGGCTGGCTGTTGAAACCCACCAGAAGGAAGGTTGGGCAATCTACTTCTGTATGATACCGCCTCAAAAACCCAAGGAGGGGTCACT